>NC_067421.1:443204-671411 GCF_009764475.1 Pristis pectinata
GGGTGGGGGTATGGGTGAACGGGGGGGTAGGGTAGTGGGGGAGGGGGAAGGATGGGGGAAAGGGGAGGGGAAGGTGTTGGGGCAAGGAGGGAGTGTGGGGAGGGGGGAGGGCGAAAGGTGGAGGGTGTGGGGACGGGAAATGGGAGGGGAGTGGGGAGGTGGGAGGGGGAGGGAGGAGAGGGAGTGGGGAATGGGGAGGGGAATGGTGAACGGGGGAGTGGGAGGAGGTGGCGGGCATGTGGTGGAGTGGGGGAGTGGGGGGAAGGGGAGGAGGAAAGAGGTATGGGGATGGGGAGAGTGTGAGGGGAAGGAGGAGAAGGAGTGTGTAGGCGGAGGGGGAGGGTGGGTAGGGGGAAGGGGCGGGAGAGAGGAGACGGGAAGGAGGATGGGGAGGGGAGAGGCAGAGGGGGATGGGGTGGGTGTAGTGGGTGGAGGGGGTAGGGATAGTGGGAGGAGGGGTTAGTGTAGTTGGAGGAGGGATGGGGTAGTTGGAAGAGGGGGAAAAGGGGGAAGGGGGGAACGCGGAGTGGGGGAGGGAATGGGAGGAGTGGGTGAGAGGGGTTGAGATGGAAGAGGGGATGAAGAGGAGAGGGTTGAGAGTGGAGAGGGGTGAAAGTGGAGAGGGTGTGGGCGTGGGGGTTGTGGGAAGTGGGCGTAGGCGATAAGCTGTGTGTGGGATGGGTGAGTGCGGGTGCAGAGGGGTAGAGGGAGTGGCGTACGGTGCTTGGGGTGAGGGGGTAAGGTGTGTGTTGGGGAGAAGTGGTGGGGTTAGTGCGAGGAGTGGATAGGGTGAGTGTGGGGAGGTGAGTTGGGGAGTGGTGGGAGGAGAGGGGATAGTGGGGAGTGGGGGTTGGGGTTGGGGGAGCGGGAGGAGGGTGTTGGGGGAGGTTGGGAAGAGGGCGTAACTGGTGTGGAGGAGGGTGTAGAGGGTGTGGGGGTGGGGGATTGGCATTAGTGGGGAGTGGTGGGGTAGGGTCGAGAGGGAGATGGGGTGCGGGGAGTGAGAGGAGGGGGAGTAGAAGGAGGTGCGAGCGGAGTGAGCGATAGGGTGAAGGAGGAATGGGAGGCAGACGGGGTGCGCGGAGGGGACGGATCGGGAGTAGGGGAGACGGGAGGGAGTCGGATGGGGGGTGACGGCCCCAGCGGACGGTGGAGTTGGGGGAAGACACCGCGGGAGGGTCTCCAGGATTGGCGGAGTTCGGTGCTGATCCCACCGGCTTGTGAGGTGACCGGTGAACTTCACACCCACATCCTCAGCGCAGCCGCCGTCCAGCTCCCTCACTCTCCGACCGTTCAACCGTCCTCCTCGCGAGCTCCCTGACGTGTGACGTAGAGCGGTCCAACCAGCCCTGGATGTGAAGGGACATCGAGGGTTGCTGAAGGGGAAAACTAATCAGTGTGTAGATGATCACCTGTTGGTCAGCATGAACATGGTGGTCCGAAAGGTCTGATTCCATGGTGTGTAACTCGAGAAGAGGTGCAGACACATTTGCAGTCGAATAAACGTGCACTCACAGATACGTACGAGGCAGCACACCAGGAGATGTTTGCAGTCAGATCGAAAAATGCATGTCCGTTGCTCCATAAAGTGATAGAAACAGACAAAAGGAGGGAAAGATACTGAGAGCGCGAGAGCGCCAGAGCGAGAGAGCAAGAGAGAGAGAGAGAGGGAGAGGGAGAGAGTGAGGGAGAGACCCAAAGACAGATGCACAGACGCACATGTAGAAGTCATGCACACTGAGAGAGGGAGACAATTTCACACACACGCAGACAGGTTCGCTCACACACAGAGTCAAGCAGACTCAATAACAGACAGGCACTCTCACGGACAGCGGAGTCATACCTGGCCAAAGGAGAGGGAGAGAAAAGAGAAAGATTAAAAAAAGAAGAGGAAAGTTACACACAGGGACAGAGGATTGAACACTCACCCGTTGAGGCTGGAGCACAATCAAAGGTGGTCAAAGAATGAGGACGGCAGAGACACAGAGGCAGGAATCCTCAGACTGAGGCAGGAGAACTCACAGACTAACTGGGGGACATTCACAGACAGAGGCAGGAACACCCACTGACAGAGGCAGGAACACCCACAGACCGAGGCAGCGACACTCACTGACAGAGGTAGGGACACTCACTGACAGAGGCAGGGACACTCAAAGACAGAGGCAGGGACACTCACTGACAGAGGCAGGGACACCCACAGACCGAGGGAGGAACACCCACAGACGGAGGCAGTGACATTCACTGACAGAGGCAGGGACACTCAAAGACAGAGGCAGGGACTCACTGACAGATGCTTGGACACGCACAGAGAGAGGCAGGGCCACTCATTGACAGGGGCAGGGACACTCACTGACAGAGGCAGCGACACTCAGAGACAGAGGCAGGGACACTCACCAGAAGAGGCAGGGACAACACTGACAGAAGCAGGGACTCACTGTCAGATGCAGGGACAAGCACAGACAGAGGCAGGGTCACTCATGGACAGAGGCAGGGACACTCACAGACAGTTGAAGGGACTGACAGAGGCAGCTGACACTCATCTGACATAGGCAGGGACACTCACGGACAGAGGCAGGAACACTCACAGACAGAGGCAGGGACATTCAACAGAGGCAATGGACATTCAACAGAGGCAGATATATTCAGAGAAAGAGGTAGGGTCACTGAGAGACAAGAGGCAGAGGACACTCAGAGGACAGAGGCAGGCACATTCACGGACAGAGTCAGCGACACTTAGTGACAGAGGCAGGGCGCTCACGGACAGAGGCAGGAATTGTCAAGCAGTGAGGTTGGTGCTGTCACGGACAACACCACAATGTTGTTTTGCCCAATTTCTCTGGATGGAGCGCGCTTACATTACAGGTACAACCCACAGAGAGGGAGCAGTGACGGAAAGACTCTGAGCTGTCCTCCGTTTTCAGAACACTGTGTTTCATCCCACAGATGGAGCCCTCACCGGTATGTCTATTTCCCTTGTTTCTGCCCTTACCGCAGCTTCCCCGAACAGGACAGGGATCGGGTTCCCTTGGTCTTTTCCTTTCATCTCACCAGCCTTCACATCCAACACGTCATCTTTCGACATTTCTGCTTTCCGGAGGGATCACTCTCTCACTGACTCCCTAGTTCGCTCATCCCTCCTCGCCCATCCCTCCCCCTGCACATGAACTTTACCCTTGCAACTGTAGGAACTGTAACACCCGTTGCTACATCTGTTCCCACAATCCAGGGACCTTCCATAGAAGAACATAGATCCAGTGTTCCCCGGATCCTACAGTCTATCTGCAGAACTACAAGGTTTCCTCCCTGAAATCAGTCCAGCAAATCTTTTCAGTGACCTCTCCAAAGCCAAGTAAGCTTCCCGTTCCACTTATTTTTTACTTAAAACCGATTGTTTCTTTCTGTTTTGTGATTAGTATTCTCAGAATATGGAGTTTTGTAGGGTCTGAGAGAGGAATATGATCCACATAAATCATTGGTTCGGTCAAACTGGAATACTGTGTTGCGAATTTTCCACTTCTGACAGAACCAACGTTTTATGTTTGTGCTGTAAAGCTATCGGGCAGATGTAAACTTTGGCACAGTTGGAAGCGTTGAACTGTGGGGATAACTCTCCACCCTCCGTGCTGCATGTAGAGTGCAGTCAGCAAGGAAGGAGGTTCCAGAAGCAGAGTGAGGACAACGTGACACAGAGTGTGTGGAATATCCCTGAGAATGAACCGGTTGGATCTCTCCCGGTTCATTGTCCCGCAATCTCAAAATCTACAGTGTTAAGTGCAACTCTGGTTTCCGTCTGTATCTGTGACTACCCTCCATACTCTCTCACCATCTCACTGTGTAAGAAAAGTTGCCCAGCACGTCTCATTTGAACTTAGCCCTCTCAGCTCAAATGCATGCCTTCTCGTACTAGACATCTTGACCCTGTGAAAACAACAATGGCTGTCTGCTCTTCCTATGCCTCTCATAATCTTATAACCTTCTATCAGGCCTCACCTTAGACTTGCTCCTCTCCAGAGATAACAATCCAAGTTTGTCGACTCTCTCCGGATAGCACATGCCCCCAATCGAGGCAACATCCTGGTAAACCTCTTCTCCAACCTCTTCAAACCCTCCACCTCCTTCCTATAATGTGGTGACCAGAACTGAATGCTCTTCTCCAGATGCGGCCAAAGCAGAGTTTTATAAATCTGCAACATAACTTCCTGACTCTTGCACCCAGTGCCTCGAAGAATAAACGTATTTATGTCATGTGCCTTCTTTACCAACGTATAAATCTGTGCAGAAGCTTTCAGGGAGCTTTGTATTTTGGGTTAAATATTCCTCTGTACATCAACACTGTTACTCTGCCATTAACTGTCTACTCTCCCTTTACATTTGATCGCCAAAGAGTAACACCTCACACTTGGGCGGATAAAATTCCACCTGTCATTTCTACACCCATATCTGCAACATATCTCTGTCCCGTTGTATAATTTGGCAGTCTCCTACACAGTGGACAACGCCACCAATCTCTCTATCGTCTGTAAACTTAAGAACACATCCATTCACGTTTTCATCCAAGTCATTTATATGTATGACAAACATCAGAGAACGCAGTACACGACCCTGTAGAACACCACAAGTCACGGACCTCCAGCCAAAATAGAGCCCATCGACCAGCACTGATCCTTCAGGAACACCACACGTCACGGACCTCCATCCAGAATAATGCCATCCACCGCTACATTCTGCCTTCCATGACGAGCCAATTCTGAATAAAAACGTCCAGGTCACCGTGTATCCGATGCATTTTCATCCTCTGGAAGCGTCTGCCTTGTCAAACGCCTCACTAAACTCCAATTCTACAGCATCCACTCTCTACCTTCGTCATCACCTCGAAAAACACAGTCAAGTTAGTAAGACATGACTTACCCCACACAAAGCCATGCTGACTGTCCCGAATCAGGCCATGATTTTCCAAATGCTCATATATCCTATCCCCAAGAATCATCTCCAAAAGCATCTCTACTATTGACCAAAGATTCACCAGTCTATAGTTTTCATGATTTTTCCTACTTGCCTTTTTGAATAATGGAAGAAAATTAACCTCTCGTCAGTCCTCCGTAAGTTCCCTTCTGGCAAGATGGGATAGGAATATCATGGTCACGGGCCCCGCAATCTCACCTTTTCCCTCTCTCATTAACCAGGGGTAGATCCCATCAGGCTCTGGGGACGTATCCACCTTAAGGTTCTTCAAAAGACACAACACCACCTCTTTCTTTATCGCAAAATGCCCCAGCATGTAATTACGCTACAAACCCACCTCAGTATCTTTCACATCCTGCTTTTCGGTAACCATGACGCAAAGGACGCATTTAGGTCCTCGTCTTCATTCTCCGCCTCCCAACACGTGCTACCTCCTTTATCTTTGAGCTGACCTACCCTCTCCCCAGTTATCCTTTTGCTCTTGGTGAATGTATAGAATGTCTTGGGATTCTCTTTAATCCTAATTTCAAAGGACTTGCCAAAGCGTTTATCATTTCATGAGATCCAGGGCATATTCAGTCTCACCCGATCATAAACTCCTCCTTGTGAGGAACGTTCCATTCTATACCCATTGCTCCAATTCATTTTTCAGTTATCTCTATCAAGGGCTTCTACTTCATAACAGACTTACACGAGGACGGATATTAATTTGTTCCGTGAGGCAAAGACACAAATATCAGAATATTACTTCCAGACACTTTTCACTGCAAAGATGCATTTAACCAGCGTCTGCTAATCCAAGATGTTCCGACAAGTGACCACAGCCACCCTGCCATGAACTACGCAATCAGTTTCCATTGTTAAAGCACCAGCTGATACAAGCACAAACTCTCCATCCTTTCCAAGAGAATATCCATCAAAGGTGTCAATGAATGTCTTTGACAGGGTGGACAGAGAAACCCAACTTCCAGCGGCTGCGCAAAAACGCAAATACCTGTTATTTCATCTGACAGACACATGATATACCGCCACATTGTTCTCCCCGTTACATGTGAAAATACAGGATTCGACAGACTGGCGAGGGCAGAACATTTCCTGTCATAAATTTAAGTGAATTTATTCCTGCGATGAAGAAAAAATATCCAGCACGACTCAGAGCAAATGCAATGTCATCAAGTAAATGTGAAGAAGCTGGAATCAAAATCAGAAACAAAGAAGGTGGTGAAAATTCGCAGCAGGTCAGGCAGCATCTGTGGAGAGAGAAACGGAATTATTTTTATCAGTTCGAAAACCATTCATCAGGTCACGGACATTCATTCGCTGAATCAGATTCCAGTATTTACCCAACCTAATTAAGCTGCCTGAAGTGCGAATTCACGAGCAACTTTCCATCTTGCAGAGCGGTCCTTATCTGTAAACAGCTTCAACGATAATAATTAATTCAAAGGATATTTAATCTTTGTTAGAAATCTGAATGAGCTCCTTAAGCAAAGTGTGGAAATATATACAAGAATGAAGAGGCGTGGAAAGGATTGCGGCGCCTTCAGACAAACAACTGGGTCGATTTTTTTGTCTTTGGTAAGTGGTATTCAGGTCGATGTGATGAATGATTCCCCCACCCCCAAAATATGAGTCAGTAATCTCCTAGTATGCGAGCGATCACTTTTGCACGTCACGGATACATTTCTGATACTGGCCCTTCTCACCTTCTCACTATATACGTCTGCAAGTTCTGCAAAACATGACCATTCCCGGATGAGACCAGAAATATCTTTGCCAGCTCTCGCATCCTTCAGTAGTACTACGGAACACGAGTTTCCTCAATGGATAAGCATTAGCCAGCATTTTTATTGTGTACTCCCTCCATGGAAATCCGATATATTGCGGATCAGCTTAACTTACTCTAACTTTCTTTTCCATTAAATTTAGACAGCAGGATATTCACTCCTGTTGCAGGGATTGAGAATCGGTGATTTGTAATGTAGATCTGCCAATGTAAGAATCAAATCGCAGGCACCCATTTCGCTGGTCCTGACGCCCAAATGAATCCATAATTTGACCAATGCAACAACCACAACACCGGCACTTGATTCGGTGGCTCAGGTGCAACACTGATCAAAAGTAATCTGGCTGCCTTTGCGGGCACGAGCAAGTTATTGATTTATTGCATCTGGCAACATGGATTTTTGAAACATTTACCAAACGTACGAATCTTTCAGTAGTTTTATTTAATCTCTCAACAGAATTTGCAATTGGATGCGTTTTACCTATAAAGCCGCCCATTTAATGTAACCAGATATTTCACT
Organism: Pristis pectinata; assembly: GCF_009764475.1. Taxonomy (NCBI): domain Eukaryota; kingdom Metazoa; phylum Chordata; class Chondrichthyes; order Rhinopristiformes; family Pristidae; genus Pristis; species Pristis pectinata. The sequence goes on from NC_067421.1 coordinate 450,473, forward strand.
CCATTCTTCAGCTGATCTCTGAATTTCCTCTGTGACAGTGTGTAGACACACGTGTTGGTGCAGGTACAAAGGAATTGTAACATATACCCAAACTGTTGCAGGTTATATGTCGGAGTATTTAAATATCTGTCTTGGTAAAAATAATTTTGAACCTTCCAGTTGGTGGAATGTACAACATGAGGCATCCACAACAATATGAAATTGGCTGACAGAGAGAACAACAAAATCATTGACTTTCTCCTGTTCCCCACCTCTGGATCCTTCTGATTCTCGCTGCTGTTCCGGAGTCCCTGGCGGACTCTGTTAGCCGCAATGATATGTCTGACTGTTAAAACATTGAACAACACAATTAAACAGATTGGCAGCAAAGGTGTAATGATACTGTTGAACAACTGGTATGCTTTCCACACTGGAGAAGTTGCATACTCAGTTTTGCCAACGCAACGCCAGGGTACGTTGTCAATAATAACGTAAGGCTGTATTGCGAAGTAACATGGAACGCACTTCGCACAGCTCCCTACAGCAATAATTGTTATCACCACAGCCGCTGTTCTCTCAGTGCAGTATCGTTCTCGCAGCTTTTGACTACAAATTGCGATACAACGATCGAACGTGAAAGCCACCGTGAGCCAAACAGAACAGTTCATGGTGGCGAGTCTCAGGACAAGTGTCACAGCGCAAATCGGAGTAATGAGCAAATGACGGGCATAAACATAAATATTATTGACCTGCTCCACGACAACAGCAATGACAACTACCAGTAAATCAGCTGTTGCCATGCCCACCAGGTAACGCGAGATACATTTGGACAGTCCGCATTTTCCTCGAGACAGGATCACGATCGCCATTAAATTAACTGCAAGGATGAAATAAACAGAGTTAGTTTGAAGAGCGCAAAATCTGATCCGTTTCGTTTGATTTACATGCAGAAAACCCCGCTTTGCCGTGCTCAGTTGTTCCCATTCTTCTGAGATTATGCCGGGTGAGGATTGGTTTCGAATCGGAGAGTGAAAATGCAGTACGTTTGGGCTCCGGGCGACAACGGCCGACTCTAGCGACAGCTGCGCCGCAACTTTCCAACTGTAAGAGCGGCTGGTCTCTGATGTCCACGGCAAATTTACTGGTGTGTGGCTTATCGCGTCAGTCATCGCAACGGAGCCCGGCATTGCGGCACAAAATGCTGAAGGGAACATTGGCGGTGGTGGTAAAATGAATGCAGGGAGACTGTACTTCTGGCGGAGCATATTTGCCAACCGGAATCGTAAATTTCAAATAAAACTGAAATAAAAAGCTCCAAAGAGGAAACGAGGAGATTGTTAAAGTTATTTTACCGATTGAATCGGCATTTAAGCAGGTATATGCCTGAAAGTACAAAGGGCCTGGGAGTTGGAAATAAACTGGAAAGTTCATTGAAAGAGTTCTGACAAAGGCGAAGACTGTCTGCTTGTTGTTGTGAAGATCCAAGTTTCTCTGGTGAAGCAAACTAAGACGCAAAACAATATAGACCAGTAGCAATTCGGAAAGGCGAGAAAGCTAAAATGCTGGAACAATATCAGTGTAACTGCACTGTGTAATGAATTGGCCTGTACGATCGGTTTGCAAGACAAGTGTTTCACTGTACCTCGGTACGAGTGAAAAGAATAAACCAATACCAACACCAGTATTAGCACTGACTCAATTAGTGTAATTGACGGAAGAACTGAGCATCAAAAAGATAGAACATTGCACACAAACATATCAGATTTTTAATCCTGAACATCCTGGAAACCCTCATCAGGTGAAGTAGCATCCGCGCTGGGTATCAAAGCGATTATTCTACAGCGCAACAAGAAAAAGGTGCCAGACACATCGATCCAGTTCCAATATCATACCCAGGATACCGACGGCTGCAAGTACTGGATAATAAATGCATGCTATGTAGTAAACTGCTTGATATCCCATTTTCCATGTGAACCAGAGATCAGTTGTACAGAACCGACCAGCTGCCTATATGTACTGGTGAGTGGTTACACAACCTATTATACAAGAGAGGGAAAGTGCACTGAGACAATTATTGTGGCCATCTCCTCAGTCACAACAGGCACAGACCACTGAACAAACACTAACGTCAACTATTTTAATCTGTATGTCACAGTGCAACAAATTTGGCCTCAAGGGAAATTACACAGTATTATTTTTTAAACGAAAATGTTTTAAAGCTGTTCACATAGAGGGAGGATGTAATAAGCCGCACTGTTGCTTTCATCGATCTACTAGGTAAAGGGTGGGAGCAGTAATTCTCTCCCTGATTCATAAACCGGATTACAGTGAATTACAATGAACAAAATGACGGCTGAATCTCACTTACACAGACGCTGACCGTGTTTATCCATTGCATTTTAATACTTCCATAAATTATGCTCTGAAATAAAACACCTATTTTCAAGAGAATTAGGGGACACATATCGTATCTGCTTAAGAAGATCAAGATAGTGCAAGCTGCATTGGCCGGGAAAGGAACCGGGCTGAAGTGCATAGTGAGCAATGACGCTCACTAGTAATCACTAAAAAAAGAGACAGAACATTAATTTATTTCCCCTATTTTCTTTCTTTCCTTCTCAATCTCTTTATTAGCTTTCAAATTTATACAGATTAATATATCAATGTTTATACATGTAATACAAAGGAGAACAATCATGCCATGGGTAATCATAAAGAACAATAAAGTAGAAAAATAAATCTATAGATCCAACGATCTGTTAGTGAATGAATACAATATAAAAGAAAAAGATTTATTATAAAATATAAAAGAAAGAAAGAAATCCGCCAAAAATAAGAAAAATTTTAAACAATATATCAAAGCAAAGCAAACTAAAGAAAAAAAAATAAAAAAAAACAGAAAAAAAACTGGACTAAAATTTCTCAGTAGAAACAGAGCAATATTATGTCGTCAGCTCCCTTCCTCTAAATTGAAAGGTTATGACAAGGGGATCTATATCATGTGGAAATATTAAATAAATGGACTCCAAACTTCCTCAATTTTAAGCGAAGGATCAACATGGCCGACAACCACTGCTAATTTTTTCCAAGTTTAAACATGATATAGTTTGAGAGAACCATTGAAAAGTAGTAGGGGGTATCGGATCCTTCCATTTAAGCAAAATGGATCATTTGGCCATTGATGTAACAAAGGCAATCATACGGTTAGCAGAGACAGATAGATGGCCAGATTCTAACCTTGCTAAACAAAAAAATTGCAGTGATAGGATGAGGTTTTAAATTAATTTTCAATACATTTGAAATAATGTTAAACATATATATTTCCAATATTTTTACAAAAGAGGACAGAACTAAAACATACTTGTCAAAGAAGCCACATTCGATTTACATCTGTCACATATAGGATTTATATGTTGATAAAAAAAACCTCGCTTATCTTTTGACATATGGGTCCTGTAAACTACCTTGAACTGTATCTAAGAATGTCTGGCACACATTGAATATGTATTAACTAAATGAAGAATGTTCTTCCAAGTCTCTGTAGGTAAATATGTCTGCAGTTCACTTTCCCATTCATTCTTAATTTTGTCCAGTGGTTCTGAACAAATTTTCATAATTAAATCATAAATTATTGTTGTCAAACCCTTCGGACAAGGATTAAAGCCAAAAGATTTTTCCGTAATTTCAGTTTTGTAAGGTGTGGGAAATGAGGGTATGGAAGCTTTTCAAACATTTTCTGATTCGCAAATATCGAAAAAAGTGTGATCAAGTCAAACTGCATTTGCGAGACATTTGTTCAAAAGATGAAAAAAGGTATCAATGAATAAATCACGAAAACATACTATTCCCTTCCTTTTCCATATGGAAAAAGCTGAGTCAACTCTGGATGGATGAAAGAAAAAAAATCGATTGAATGGACTTGATAGATTACCTTTATTCAATCCAAAAAAATACGAAATTGAAACAATATTCGTATTGTATGTTTAACAATTGGGTTAATTATATGTTTACTTAATTTGGTAAGCGCAAAAGGGAGTGGAGCTGCTAAAATAGAAACTAATGAAAATTCAAGTACTGATTGAGACTCAAGGTGTACCTTGTTTGGGGAGTTGAATTACATTTGAATCTTGTATCCAAAAAAATATATATCTGATATTGATTGCCCAATTATATAATCTAAAGTTAGGCAAGGCCATACCACCATCCTTTTTTAGACTTTGTAAATGTTTTTTACTTAGCCTTGGGTTTTTATTCTGCCAAATATATGCAAGAATTTTATAATCAATAGTGTCAAATATAGATTTCGGAACAAAAGTTGGAATCGCTTGAAATAAATATAAAAATGTTGGTAAAATATTCATCTTGACCGCATTAATTCGGCCTACAAATGATAGAGACAGTGGGGACCATTTAGTAAATAATTGTTTAACGTGGTCAATTAAAGGTAATAGATTAGCTTTAAATAAATCCTTATGTCTCTTAGCAATTTAACACCTAAATACATAAAATAGTCAGTTAGCAATCCAAAAGGTGATTGGCTATCAAATTGGGATTTGCATATTTATTGTAAAACTTCACTCTCATTAAAATTTAATCTATAACCAGAAAAAAAACACTAAACTGATCTAATAGTGATAGTACTGCGGGGATAGACTCCTCCGGATTAGAAATATAAAGTAACAGGTCATCTGCGTAAAGAGATATCTGATGAATCTTCTGTCCACGTGTAATAACATATATATTTGAAGAATCACGGAGTGCAATAGCCAAAGATTCTAAAACAATATCAAATAATAAAGGGCTTAACGGGCAGCCTTGTCTAGTACCTCGAAAAAAAAGCGTAAACAAAGGAGATATTTGGTTATTAGTAACTATTGAATCCAAAGGTTCATAATAAATCATCTTAATCGCAGATATAAATTTAGGACTAAAATGTAATTTTTGAAGTGTACTGAATAGATATTCCCATTCGACTCTGTCAAACGCCTTTTCAGCATCTAGAGAAACCACACATTCCGGAATTTGGGATGATGTGGTATTTATAATATTCATTAATCTCCTAATTTCAACATGTAGATAACGGTTCTGAATAAATCCTATCTGGTCTTCAGAGATAATTTGTGGAAGAACCTTTTCCAATCTAAAGGCCAATAGTTTGGAAAATATTTTGGAAACTACATTTAATAAATAGGTCTATAAGATGCACAATCAGTGCGATCTTTATCCTTTTTAAGAATTAAAGAAATAGTTGCTTCATAGAAATATTGTGGTAGTTTACCCACTGATAGGGCATCTTTATAAAACTTGGCTACCAGGGAACAAGAATATCAGAAAAGGATTTTAAAAATTCAGCTGTATATCCGTCAGGGCCGGGTGCTTTACCCAAGTTCATTGAAAATATTACTTACTTTATTTCTTCCTCCGAAATGAGAGTATCTAATGTAAAGCTTTCATTTAAAGATAATTGGGGAATCTTCACGTCTCTTAAAAATTCATGTATTATGGTAGGATCCTCAGGGTATTCTGATTGGTATAAAAAAGAATCAAATTCTTGAAAGTATTTGTTAATTTGAACTTGATCTATCGTGTAGGCACCACCTGGTTTACGAATTTTATTAATCTGACGTTTAGATATAATCAATTAGTTGGCCAATAATTTACCAGATTTGTCACCATGTATATAAATATGACTTTTGTTTTTAAGTAGTAGATTTTCAATTGAAGATGTTAATAATAAACTATTTTGTAGTTGGAGTTCTGTTCTCTTTTTTAAAAGGCTCCAGATTAGGAATAACAGAATATTTTTTATTGATATCCTTAATCTTGTCAACCAATATACGTATTTCATTATTAGGTCGTTTTTTTCAATCCAGCGGAATATGAAATAATTTGACCGCGGATGTATGCTTTAAACGTATCCCATATTATCCCACTGGAGAATTCTTCAGTAAAATTAGTTATAAAGAAAAAATGAAATCTGTTCTTTAATAAATTGGACGAAAACTAAATCTTGTAATAACGAAGGGTTAAATCGCCATTGTCTGACATCAAAGGATGCATCTGGTAATTTAGTTGCTAATCTCAGTGGTGCAGGACCAGAAACGGCAATTGCATCGTATTTGCAGTCCGTAGTAAGTGGAGCTAGCTGAGCATCAATAAAAAAAAAATCAATCCTCGAGTAATTATGGTAGACATGAGAAAAGAATGAATAATTTCTTTATCAAATGGGTGTAGAAGTCTCCAAACATCTAAAATTCCGGATTCAACTAAAAAGGAATTAATAAAGACAGCGTATTTGTTTGGAAGTGCAGGATTTGACACAGATCTACCCATCGAAAGGTTTAGACAGCAGTTAAAATCTCCACCCATAATCACAGTGTATTCACTTAAATTAGGAAATAATGCAAACAAATGTTTAAAGAATTCAGGGTTATCTACATTGGGTGCATAAACATTAACCATAACAACATTTTTTTATTATGAAGTGGACTAGTAACTAACAAAAATCTACCATTTGGGTCTGATATTTTCTCATGATGGACAAAGGAAATTGAGGAGTCTATAAAAATGGAAACTCCTTTCAACTTTGCTTGTGAATTTGAATGGAACTGTTGACCCCTCCAAAATCAAGAAAAACGTTGATTATCTTTCTTCCTGGTGTGAGTCTCCTGAACAAAAATGATCTGAGCATTTAATCTATGAAAAGCTTTAAAGATCTTGCGTTTAAGCAAATTGTTTAAGCCGTTAACATTCCATGAAATAAAATTAATAGTCTTATTCATTTTAACAGATTAAAAAACATATGGTATGTAAAGGGTTAATCCTGGTATATACGGATCTTAACAGTAGGAAGAAGTAAAAAAGTTCAAAGAGGACACGAATATGACGACAATTTAGGAAAATTTGCAGTTTTGCCCAGAAGGAAAATAAACCTAGGAACAACCCCACCCACCTCTCCCAACAGCCCGAACACTGGCCAATAGACAGCCAGAAAGCTCCCCTCTAATTGAATTTACCCCAATTCTATTGGTGGCAATTGTCCAAATTAACGTATATAAACCACTCATGTTTAGACTAAGAATGAACAAGATAACCCAAACAGAGATATCGAAATAACAACAAAGTTGTGGAATTAAAACAGAATTAAAACGGGAGTTAACAGTCAACATTTAAAGAATATAGTTTAATAATTATTTCAGAAAGAAAGCAAACGATCAGTCATGTGGTTAACTTCTTAAATACAATAAAAAACAAAACATTAAAAATATTAAACGAAGAAAAAAGAGAGGTTTAAATCTAAAAATTAATTAGATAATAAAGCGAATAAGTAGTAAATCAAAGGAAAAACGCTGTATCTCTTCCTCATTCCTTTGCTTTTAAAATTAAAAGCTAGTTCAAAAGAAACTTCTCGGCCTTTTGAAGAGATTTAAACCATTTACGAGATTTATCAGACAGTGCAATTCTGAGCCTTGCTGGGAATAATAATGCAGGATGATAATTGTTTTGATAGAGACGATCCATAATTGGTTTCTAGGTCAGCCTTTCTTTCATAACTTCTGGGGCGTAATCTTCAACTACTCGAAACTTCCATTGTTTAAATTGAATCATTGCACGACAACGAGCAGTACGAATCAAGTGCTCCTTGACGCTGACAAAATGAAGTCTCAAAATTACTGGCCGAGGTTTTTGATACGGATCAGGTTTGAATCTTAATACTCTATGAGCTCTGTCCAGAATGGGGTCAGTTGGGAACATGTCGGAGCCGAAAAAATCGACCAAACGTTTAGAAAATAATTTCGTGGGCTTACCAGTCTCGGTGTCTTCTGGAAAGTTGATGATTCTTGAATTTTTCCTCCTGTTGCGTCCTTCCAGGTCGAAAATCCCCTGTTGTTGCTTTTCCAGGTTTTGCTTGCTCGGAATTAAAGCTTTTTCAAGTGAATGAAGTTTGGCATCTCTCTCTTTACCAGCTTGGTCGAGTTCTGCAATTAGTTGCCTTTGTTTGAAATTCTCCTGGATGAGAGTATTTTGTTTTTCTTCAAAGTCCAGTAAAATGGACTTCAATTCGGCAAACCTCCGGTCAAACTTTCTATCCAGATTAGAAATAGCTTCCAAAGTAGGTTGGTCACCATTACCTTTACCATTAGCTAAAGCTTTAGATCTAGCATTCATTTTAGCAGTTAGAAATCAAGATTAAACTTGTGCCAGTATTGTAAAAGACTTATTAAAGAGTGGTAAATAATAGATTGAGAAGTACCTGGACAAAAACCAAGTTATGAATTAGTCCATCTAGCACCACCAACAGACTCGGTGCAGTGGCTTCTCGAACAGCTGGAAAGTGCACTGCTGGAAGGTTATTTCGACATTGCGGATTGAAACTATTGTATTTGTGCAACAGGAGAATTCTGCGCGGTAACAGGTGTGCGAAGGGAAGTAAGTGGGTGAGTGGTACTGATGGGAGGTCTCTGAGAGTCGATGTGGACACGCGGGCTCTGCCTCACCCAGAGAATAAAACGTTTCCCAGCTACAATACATCTCCCCATCGTTAAACTCAGGAATAACTTGATTTTATTCTCAGTAAATACAACAATGTTCCCTGACAGTTGTGTAATTTTGTATTCTTCCCTTGCTCACAGTGAACGTGCTGACGATTGTGGTCCTGTCCCGGAGGAAGTGCAGTCTCTCTGAAGGTGTCATTGGCTACCTGTTGGCCATGGCAGCGGCAGATCTACTGTCGTTTTCCTGGACGTGATATGAATGAATATACAGACAGCTTTTTTGGATGCTTTCGCGTTCCTGTATTACGTCCGCGTGTGCAGAACGCACGCCTTCCTGCTTTACGCCGCCACCGACTGTTCTGTCTGGTTCACCGTCACTTTCAACTTTGATCGATTTGTGCCTATTTGTTGCCAGAAGCTGAAAAAGAGATATTGCACCGAGAAAAGTGCGGCTGTGGTTCTGGGGAGTGTTGCTGTGCTGAGCTGTCTAAAGAACATTTTCTGGTTTTTCATGGTCCAAGACACTTATACTTCGAATAATGTTCAATGGATTTGTGTTCGGAGATACGAGCTGTTATTTTCTCTCACCTGGGTGGTGATAGAGATCGTCCGTTCCGCCCTGACCACTGTGATCCCGTTTGTCTTGATTGTTCTGTTCAAGGCATTAACCATCAGGCACGTATTATTGGCCAGCAGAGCCCGCAGGAGACTCCGGGGTCCCAGCAATGGGGAGAATCCCAGAGACCAGGAGATGCAGAGCCGCAGGAAATCCCTCGTTTTACTGCTGGTGGTCTCGGGGAATTTCATCATGTTGTACGCCGTGACTACTGTATGGAACAGGATTATTCATGTGATAATAAACTGAGTGAATCTACCTGAGTTTTTCACTAAACTACGCTTCATGCTGCAACTGTTGAGCTGCTGCAAAAACAATGCCCTTTATGCAGTGACCCAGACTAAGTTCAGAGAGCAGCTGAAGGAGCTGGTGAAATCTTTACTGACTCTAATTTTGAAATGGAGTCAGCTCTACGGGCAGGGGAAGAAATCACGGCTGTGGCCCAGGTGATCCGCCTCCTTCACCCACACTTTCAAAATGGATATTTGGGTGTTGTCCATTGAGGGTCTGTGCAGTACCCATGCCTTCTAGATTATCTGACTGCGGTTTCATCACCTTATGCTTCATCAGATCATATCTCTCACTCGGCCCCAATGTTGTCTTTTGCGACTTTGTCATTTGGCATTTGTAGAACTATTCAGATTGCTTCAGCATCTGAAGTTCGCAAAGCCGTTGAAAATCTTTAGCCCTTCCTGCCCGTAGAATGCTCGGTACAATAAAACAGCAGAAGTAAATAAAGAGTTTCAAACCAACCGAACACCTCTGACAAGCTCTCTGAATTTAATGCAACAACTCGCTGTCAATGTCGAGCAATCAAATACAGCATGGCAGAAACTAAACATCATCCAGCCATTCATAGGAAGGGTATAACGTTTTGTATCTTCTCGACTGCGAATCAGATGGAACAGTTATCGTAAATCAAATATACCATAAATCACTTCTATATGATCCCAAACTTCAGAGCGGGAGAAAGTAGCAGACCAAAAAGCAACTAAAACAACATAAGTTATGAAATGTTCAGTAATATTGCAACTCACTTACATTGAACGTCTAAACGTTATCACGGACTATTAGTCATCCTGATACAATACAGCACTGCAGAACCATTAAAATAATAATTACTCACGTTAATAAACCCTCCAAATAAACGGAGCTCTCCGGTCGTAATGATCACTTGAACGAACATTAGTTAAACGGCCACCTCAAAATTGCAAGTCAAAACATAAACCAATCGAAACGTGCATTAGCTCAGGCATTACTGTAGCTCAAATGGCAGAAATCTTCAGGAACAAGTAGCACCTGAAGATGTTATATCCTTTACAGTCATCAACATTCTCAGAATTACAGAGCATTCCGACCCATTAAGCATGTTCCTCATTAAAATACAATCGGACATGGATATCTGAAACAAACAAAACTTCAGAATAACACACTTGAAGGTGAAATATTGCCATGATGTCTTACACCTATAAATAACCTTAACGTATCTTCATGAAAACATAAAATAAATAGAGATACGCAGAGGTGTAAAGGATTCCCAAATAATTCAATGCTGAAGGGTTAGCTCAGACTGCAGTCTCCCGTGAAATAAGACAAGATAAGATAATTTTATTAGTCACATGTACATCGAAACACACCGTGAACTGCATCTTGTGGACGGATATTTCGTCCTGCTTCGGGCGCCAATATAGCATGCCCATAACTTTCTACCCGTACGTCTTTTTAATGTGGGAGGACACTGGAGCACCCGGAGGAAACCCACGCAGACACGGGGAGAACAGAGTAATTGAATTGAACCCGGGTCGCTGGCGCTGGTGTAGCGTTATGCTATCGTGACGCTACGGCGCCTGCCCAATGATAAAACAAGAAATACGCCTCATTTTCATGATTTTAGCAGGGAGAAATATCGCCACAAAATAATACGCAAATTCAGTGTTAAACTGCTGGAAACAGCAGATATCTGCAGACTGACAGCATCCCATCGCACAGCATCTCAGTCCGTGAAGCTGCACAAAGTAATACAGAACCTGCAACATGTTATCACATCAGACCATTTTATACTGTCAGACGGTAATAAATGACCTGCTCTGTCATCAAATTATTTGAAATTCACAACCGCAGCCCCAATTCAGGGTCATCGGCGTCAGGGGGCAAATAAGACGGGGCAAAGAGCAAAAACAAACAAAACAATTCATCCAAACATAGAAACTGGGAAGCAGACAAAATAATACAGACAATTAAACAAAAAGATCAGGCTCAATGTCCTCACATAGGTCCTGCACCACGGATCCAGAAGGCTCTCCTAATTATGGGTCACCTCAGGCAGACATAGACCACAGCCAGAATATAACATCGCGGCACATAAAACAAGTCCAACAATACTTGGGCTCGGATATAACACGCTCGCTAAGATGGTACAGTAACTCGCATACTAGAAGACAACAAAATAAGCTACCAGGTCAAAATTACTGAACATGCCCAATAACCGCAAAGTTATATATCCATCGAGGGCCGCAAAATATACGTCTCAGATATTTAAAAGATAACACAACAAATCAATCCATCAATTCAGACTTAACGTGCTCCAAATAAGTAGAGTTGCAGAGCAATACAGCACGGATACAGGCAATTCGGCTGAACCTGTCCATGCCAACAACGGTGCTCACCATCTCATCCCAATTAAAGGCCCTATGTACAACAGTTCAGGAACATAATACGGCAGTAAGTCATATAAACAGCTCACCTAGAGCTGATTTACCATACAGGAAGCAGGGGCAAATTCACAAGAACAATTTATTATCACAAAATGCAATGTTTAACAAAATAATAAAGCAAGAACATTACCTCAGAATAACAATCAAGAACCCTTTAATTCCGTAGTTATGTTCCTCGAACTAATGGAGTTCCTCAGATTGATAAAACATTTCACGATAACACACAACCTCAGAGCTCTGGTGATCTTCAATGATACAAACCTGCGACCCATTATCACCTCAGATAATTTCAGGTTTTCAAACAGTTAAATAGTAATGATTTGCGAAGGACTGTAATCCGGAATAATGAACGCCCATAACCATGAAGAATAATTCAAATAATGACACACATGACCAATAAAACTCCATGCATTGACACAACGCCACATGCAGATCAGCGATCTCGAATATTTCAGGATGATAGAACAATCATATCCGTTCAATGCCACAAAAAACATCTCGTTTGCAAGAAGGATTTGCATGTACCTACACATAATTCAACACGCAGCCCCTCAGAGCAGCCACAATTAGACATTTCAAAATACCTTTAAAGGGTGGAGCAGCCAGACCTATTAAAATTAATGAAATTAATCCTTCCCAATGAAAGACAGCAGGGCTTGTCCTTCAGAGATACGAGACCAATTAATCGACTGGAGATAATTATTAGTGCTAATGAGGTATTCGCAATTAATTCAAAACGGCGGACTGTTAAAGTTGCTCAGACCTGCCGAGCTCCACGGCTCATCCACCGATCAGACGAGATAAGCAACTTTCACAAACAGATCTCTTGAAACAAAAGAGCAAATCCGAACTATAGAGCTGTCAGTTCATCATTTTATTTCAATCCCCCTTCCCCAATACTGTTGCACTGAACTTCCATTCCCCACCCTTTCACAAATTGCGCGCAGATTTGTTCACCGCAATGCAGTAATGTTGTGACAGCGCCAGAGAGGGTGTAGAGGAGATTCAACAGAATATTGAATATACAAATCAGAAGGTCAGAGGCCAAGGGATCCTGGGAGGCTTGACCCTGTGGATTCATAATTGGCTTTCCTGTAGGGAGCAGATGGTTATGGTGGAGGGATTGCAATCGTTTTGGAGGGCTGTGACTAGTGGTGTCCCGCAGTGATCGGTTCTGGGACCTCTAATGTTTGTGATGTTTATTAACGACTGAGATGAGGGGGTGGAAGGGTGGGTTAGCAAGTTTGCAGATGACACAAAGATTGGTTGTGTTTCGGATAGTGTGGAGGGCTGTCGAAGCTTGCAGAGGGATATTGATAGGATGCAGAGCTGGGCTGACAAGTAGCAGATGGAGTTCAATCCAGAGAAGTGTGAGGACAAACTCCAAGGCGGAGTCCAAGGTAAATGGCAGGATTCTGGGCAGTGTGGAGGAGCAGAGGGATCTGGGGTTCCATATCCACAGATTACTGAAAGTCGCCTCAAAGGTAGATAGGGTAGTTAAGAAAGCTTATGGGATATTAGCTTTCATAAGTCGTGGGATCGAGTTTAAGAGTCGTGAGTTGATGATGCAGCTTTACAAAACTCTGGTTAGGCCACACTTAGAGTACTGTGTCCATTTCTGGTCGGCTCATTGTGGGAAGGATGTGGAGGCATTGGAAAGGGTGAACAGGAGATTTACCAGGATGTTCCCTAGATTAGAGGGTATGGATTATGAGGAGAGACTAAAGGAGCTAGGGCTTTAACCATGGGAGAGAAGGAGGAGGAGGGGAGACATGATAGAGGTATACAAGATATTGAGAGGAATAGAGTGGAAGGCCAGCGTCTCTTTCCCAGGGCACCAATGATCAAACCAAGAGGCATGGCTTCAAGGTAATGGGTGGGAAATTCAAGGTAGATGTCAGAGGGAGGTATTTCACTCAGAGAGTGGTTGGTGCATGGAATGCGCTGCCTGGGGTGGTGGTGGAGGCCGATATATTGGACAAGATCAAGAGATTGTTAGATAAGCATATGGAGGAATTTACGATGGAGGGATATGTGGCAGTCTTAGATATGGTTTGAAGCACGGCACAACATGGTGGGCCGAATGGCCTGTATTCTGCTGTATTGTTCTATGGTTCTATGGGTCTATGGATCTATAGCATGTCTCTAAAGGGCAGTGTCTCGGAATCAGCACCTCAAGGAAATGTGATATCACAGACACATGAAGGACATGAAAAAATGAACAGCTTAAAGCGCATTAAGTGGCTTGCGTTATTATAGAACGTCTTACCCCCCCCCCCCAAGTCATCCCAGGCATAACGTATAGTTGATGAAAATCGCACTTTGTGATTGTTTAATGCAAACCACTGTCTGTACATTGTCCCCGGTCATATCGGTTCCGAGTCTGCATTGCCAACCAGTTACTCATGCCGTTGTAGTTCGTGTTTCTCGACTGAACTGAACTGGATTTAGGGATGGATGCATTACATTCTATTCGGCCCATCATGGCCACGCCGATTTGTTGACATCCATCCATCCTATCTCCGTGTCGCAGCATTTGGCCGCTATCTTTCCCTGGCAAAGCTATTCAAGTGCTCACCCAGAGACTTATTAAATGCTCTCAGCGAACTCGTTTCCTCAAGTCTCTCTGACAGTTCACTCCCGGCACTTGGCACTTTCAGGGTGAAGAACTCCCTCATATCCCTTCTAAATCTGTTCCGCCTTGTCTTAAATCTGTTCTCCTTGTGTTAACTACTTCTGAATGATGGTCAGTTTTCTGCAGTCTTCACTGTATATGCTCCTCATAAGGTTTCATACCTTAATCTTATCCCCTATTAACCTCCGCAGCTCCATACAGCACAGACCTGGTTTCTTCCGCGCCTCCTCTGAAATGAGAATTTCCAACATTCTGTTGAATCTCCTCTGCACCCTCTCTGGCGCTGTCACATCATTCTTAATTGTGGTGACCAAATTTGCACGCAATTTGTGAAGGGGTGGGGAATGGAAGTTCAGTGCATCAGTATTGGGGAAAGTAGTAAAATAATGAACTGGAGAATACGTTTCGGGAGAAGGTGCCGTGGTAGAAATGTGCTGAATGAATCGTTGGTGATTGGTCTGTAACAAGATGGAGCAACGCAAACACAGACGATCGAATAACTGGAGAAAGGGGAAACAAAAATACCAATTGAAGAAGCGTCCCAGATTAAACAGGGAGAAAGAAAATGAAGAAGAACGATTGAGTATACGGTACCGTTACCTGAATACACATTCATCACGGTTTCAACATCAGTGACATATATGATGAGAGCAGTGCCCATGGAACGGACCGTCATAAACATGTTTCTGAGGTCGTGACTTCGAGGCGGCTGTTCGTGAATTGTGAAACGAACGGAAGAAATTTGAAGCATGTGATCATAATTCAGCATTAGAAATAGACATGATACAGAACATATGGAGGCAGAGAACCATTCTCCGTGCACGGAAGAGAACGTACATAATGGATGTTTCAGATTTGCACAGAAGGATATGGCTGGCGGAGAGAAGCGGTGATGGTGAAGGCAAAATAGAGACGGAGTAATAATATTCCAGAAACGACACCTCGCAACAACACCAGGAGATAGGAAGTACCAATAAATTTGGCGTGTGATGAAACGGACGCTACTGCGCAATTAATAGAGTCCCCGAGTAACTGGGGAGACAGGGATTGGGGCGTGTGTAAAGATCACTTGCTCTGTTTCGAAAGAATAGAAGCAATACAAGGTTTTCATGAGACGCCTCATGAAGACAGTCAGTCCAACCAGCTCACAGCAAACTACGGCAACAGATGTCCCTCCATTGGGCTGCATTTGTGAACATTCAGCAAAGCCTGTTTAGCATCCACATGCAAGATTTGTCGCCGATCAGGGTGTAAAATTCAGCATCGAGCGCATCTGGTCTTGCCGCGTGGTTTGTAACCCAGTGATTTAGCGGAATGAGATCAAAGCAATGCGGAGAGTTGCAGTGGGTGAACGACAGCATCCTTATGAGCGGTCAGATAAACAAATTGCCTGAAACGTACTCAGGGAAAATTATTTGAAAATAGTAGTTCCTTTTGGAGGCGGACGCAGCGTTCTGTGATTGGGGGTGGGGGGGGGGTGCAGTCGTTGCGTTGAACATCCATGCAGCTTCTAACGCATCTGGTTAATAAAATAATTGGTTGCAAGGAGGATGGGTGCAATGTGGGAATCGTATACAGAGTTCTACTGTGTGCCCTGACGGCTTAAAGAGTAGACCAAAGTCAGGCTGAAGTAATAGGTATTCCAGGATCTGAGTGAAGACGAGAGAGGAAGCCGAACACCGACTGTCAGATGCCCATGACCTTTATCTGCGGGTGTGACGTCAGACCACGGGAAGTTAACTGCGATAACACTGTTCTTCAAAGAGGGGAAATGCAAAACTCCAGTAATCACTGGCCAAGCGGTCTCGGGTCGGCGGTGAGAAATGTTACGATAAGCAGCAACTCTGATGGGTGCATTCTGATCAAGTACAACCCGTGATGGGTTACAAAGGGAGCATCGTTCCTGAATAACTGAGAATTAAGCGGGTAAGGAGTAGTTCTGGTGGACAGTATGTTCGACAGTGCATGTGTTGCTTGACGAAGACCAGCATGGGAGTTTTATCGCAAATGTAAAATAAAATCATTGTTAATATGAGAATTCGGTGAACCATTTACTCTGTTTATTGGACGTGCTTTCAAAGTCTGATATGCCGCATTGATTTGAAGAGTTTCACAAGAACACAGGAAACTAGAGCAGGAAGACTTTCGTCTAATCCCTCAAGCCTGTCTAGGAAAACAATACGGAAGCAAGCACTGCAGCTCACCAAGTCCGCACCGAACCCAAAACACCCATTACAACACTAATCTTACACTAATACATTTTGTTCCAACCGTGGTCTCACCAAAGCCACAGCCACCCCGACTGCACGACGCTATCGCATAGTGAATGTAAATTACAGTCGCCAATTCACCCACCTACACGAACAACGTTGGGATGTGGGATGGAACCTCAGCTCCCAGATAAACTCACACAATCACAAAGGGAACGTGTCAATTCCACACTTCCATCACCGGAGGTCAGAATTGAACCCGTGTCGCTGGAGCTGTGAGGCAGCGGCTCCACCAGCTGCAACGTTGCGGCCCTTGATGTCCTAAATGCATAGAATTTATTTCTAGGAGCGATAGTCTGAGTGTATTTCTAAAGAAAGCTTCTTTTTCGTGATGAGGTGAGGTCTGATGTTTTGTATTATTGACGTGTTTCTCCTATACAACGATCTGACATGTGTTTCATGTGTTGCGCACTAGGTTACTATTCGTGAATGTCCCTTTATGATACAGCATAGTTGTGTGTGTGTGTGTGTGTGTGTGTGTGTGTGCGTGCGTGCGCGCGTGCGTGCGTGCGTGCGTGTGTGGCGTGCTCGCGTCAACAGAAAATAAAGGACGCAATGACGTTTTTGGAGCAGTCAGTCGGAGTCAGTCGGAAAAGACAGAGAGAGAGAGAGAGAGAGAGAGAGAGAGAGAGAGAGAGAGAGAGAGAGAGAGAGAGAGAGAGAGAGAAAGACCAGCCTGCTAGTCTCTCTCGATGGATGAAAAACAGTAACTGTGTCTGTCACTACAATCCACGTCTGGATTTTTGGAGTAATTCAGTGGAGTCCGCTTTGTAGTTAACCTGTAGAGGGAAACAGGTATTTTGTGTGGATGTCCACGATTCGAGCGCCTTTCGCGGTGAGGCAGATGCGGTGGTGTAGTCAGGACTTCCCAACTCTGAGGATTTCCCTTTTCATCACACACACACTAATTCCCTTTCTCCACGCATTATGCTCCCAACTATTCTGTTTAGATTTATTTCTTAGGTCTTCAGCCGTTTTTCTTCAAATAGACATTAATATTTTCCATTTCTCCCCCGTATTCCGTTCCCAAATCTCCTTTTCTGCCTTTTGGCATTTATCTACATCCCAAGTTCCCCCCAATGGCCATATCCCGTTTCCAAATTTTTTATTGAGGCATGCCGATAATTTACGGAAGTTACTCTCATTCTTCGGATCGTCTTTACATAACATAGATAGTGGGGTATTGGAACCAGACTTATCGAGAGTTTGTCCCATTTTGTATTCTTCCCGACCGTACGGTACAAATCGCTGCGCTTATCTATAAGATCGGTCTCTTTCACTCACCCACTTCAGTTTCCTAACCTATCCGTGGGGGATTTCCTCTCTTAAGAACCTGCCTAAGGCAGGGTGGTAGTACCGGAGAACCGACCTCAAAACTTAGAGCTCAAAAATCTTTAATTTCACAAACTTAAAACCCGAACCTGGGGACTCGAACCCCAAACCTTAACCTAACTGGGGACTAGAGCCCCGAACACGAACTTAAGTGGGGACTCGAACCCCTCATATCTGTGGCACTCGGACAGGTTCGCGAGGAGTCCGTCAGGGGGTTTTCGATTAGCGAAGGGATCGGTCAGGAGTCCGGCTTCCCGAGAGGGATCAAGGTGAATTTTACCTTGTGGGCCCTTCCGCCTCAGGTAGTCGTGGTCCCTGTCGATCGCTCACGCCGCTTCCGAAACCTCCTGGCTGGCACGCCAATTGTTGTCCCGTAATTCAATTCTCACTGCTGTCCGATGTAAAGTTACACAGTGCCACGAGGTCGTTTCGATAAAATACGTTTATTAGCAGTGCACCGCTAAGGAGAAGGCTCTTCAGCACTCATCAAGAGTCTCTTCCTGAGTTCTCCCGGTACAAAGGGGTAGACAGAGATTTATACAGGTATTTTCACGCACACTTAATACATACGGCGCCGCGGGTTTCGGTCAACCCGAGACAGACATCGCACCTATTGTTTATTATAATTCAGTTATAATCAAGAAATTCAAAGGCAGGTATCACCCCTCATTGTTTACACCAAGCTTCCACCTCGATGTTTATTGCACCCAGTATCGCTACAGTCTAGCAGATCGGGACAGATCATTACACGGAACAAAGTATTTAACACTCCATCTAGTGAGTCAGCGGCGTGTTTGCTCTTGCTGGAGAGGTATTTTTTCTATCAGCTATAGGTATGATCATATTTCTCAACCCTTTTCTTCCTCACATGTTGTTTCAGTAAGTAATTTTGATTCCGTCTTTTTATGATATGAAAGTGGTGCCAATGGTCTGTTGGGGGAGATCTGATCAGCTTCGTACCGCACCAAGAATGATGGGATTGACCCGCGGGCCCAGATCACGAGCCAAACTCCTTGGCTTAATTAAACTTAAAGAACGTCAAGCCTGTGTCTGAATATAGTGACCAGTTGACCCTTCCTTTCCAATGGTTGGCATCTTTCAAGGATCGGGTATCCAGCTCATCTATTGGTCGAAATATTTTGGTTTGAAGATTTGTTGCTTTATTAGTGTGGTAAAAATGCAGGAGCTGCAGTAATATCCTCTTGGATTTGGAGCACAGGATGAATGTGGGAACGCGACGCAGCCTGGGAAATAGGGAATAATGTATAACGTGGAGAGATGGTGGAGATTACGTCAAGTAGGGCTGAAAGTAACAACAGGCAGGTACAGAGTAGGTAATGAGCAAGATGTGTCTGATAGGTTCTGTATTCATCTCAATGCAAGGAGTATTACGTATGTCGGCTGAATCGAGACTGTTGATTAGTACGTAGAACTACGTTGCTGTAGTCTCTGCAGAGATGCGGTTAAGAGAAGGACAGGAATGACAGATCAATGTTCAGATGTTTCATACGCAATAGAGAGAGGTAACGAAGACGTAGGGGAGTTGTACCACTGACGTGGCACAATCTCACAGAGGCACAATCTCACGGAGGTACTGTAGTGGAACTCCAGGAGGGATCATCAAGTGAGGTAATATGGGTAGAGGTTAGGAAATAGAGAAATTAAGTCACGCGATAGGGTTATACCATGGACCCCCCTCCAGCCAGCGGGAAGTAGAACAACAGGCATATAAGCAGATTATGTAAAAATGTAAACGCAACAGTGAAGTCACTGTGGACGTCTTTAATTTCCCCCAATATTTACTTCAAATCCCGAAGTGCCGTAAATTTAGGTGGGGCATAATCTATTATGTGCATCCAGCAGGGTTTCATGACACAGTTTGAGAACAATCCCAACAGGGAAGAGACGGTACTGGCTTTATATTAGGAAATGAACCTGGTCAGGTGATCAGAGATTCAGTGAAAGAGCATGTTGGGAACAGTGGTCATAATTCTGTAACTGTTTACAAAGTTCTGGATATGGATAAGGATAAGCCTGGAACTCTGGGGAAAGGGTTAAATTGGTGAAGGACTAATTACAACAGTGTTACACAGAATTTGGGGAGAGTAGAGTTTGGATGGTTGTTATTGAGTAAGTCCATATCTGTCACACAGAAGTCGTTTAAAGTTCTGCTGTCACACGTGCGGACTAACACGTTTCTGTAAGGCAAGGGAAAGTTCTGGAAACTTGGATGCCAAGACGTGTTGCAATTTTTGTCCAAAGGTTAAAGAGAGCATATGTGAGGTTCATGAAGCTCAAACTGGAGAGAACTTTAAAAAAATATAAAGGAGGCAGGAGATAAATTAAATATGGAATCAGTATGGCAAAATGGGTCAATGAGCTGTCTTTGGCAAGGAAGAATACATAGAATATCAATGCAGCAGAAGAAGAGTGAAACAATAGAGAGGAAAAGATCACTCAAGGAAATCTGAATAACACAGTTAGTAAGTTTCGATAGCACCAAGACGAGTGCTGTAGTGGTCCGTGAAGAAAACTGTCTAAAATTACAACTGATCTATGTAAACTGGGTAAGGGTGCCAAGGGATTGTAGATAGGAGTGAACTCGGTCACGTGCGAGACGCTTCAGTTTATGCCAGGTAAGAATACATAGTAAATGGTAGGGCTCTGGAGAATGTTCTGCAATATTCTAGAGACCTAGAGATACAGGTGCATATTCCCATGCAAGCGGCGAAACACGAAAAGAGGGTGGTGAAGAAGGCATTTGGTACGTTAACCTTCTTCAGCCAGGACAGCCGTCATGTTTCAACTCTTGGAGTAATTTGCGCAGTTCCGGACACCCAGCGAGAGGAAAGACGTCATTAAGTAGAAAGACGTGGAGAAAATATCCACGAGGATGTTTGCGGGACAGGCGGGATTGAGTTACAGATATTCCAGATATGCTGGGATTTTACTTTGGAGCACAGGAAGCTGGGGTTGTGACATAACAATTGGATGCAAACTCATAAAGACAGTAGATAAGGTGAATGGTCGCGGTCATTCTCTCGGTGTAGAGGATTCTAAAACTGGAGGACATTGATTTAAATTGAGAATGGAAAGATTTAAAAGAGACATGAGGGATAACTTTTTCACACAGAGGGTGATAGGTAAATGGAATAGGCTTCCAGTGGAAGCAATAGAGGCGGATACAATTGCAACTTTTAGAAGGCCGGTACATGGATAGAAAAGGTTTTCATCGATGTGGGCCAAACGCAGGCAGATGGGTCCAGATGGGAGACACATCTTAGTGAGCATTGACAGTTGGACCGAACGGCCTATTTCCGTGCTGAATACCTCAATGACACAATGACTACATGAGACTTTGAGGTATGGTTATTACTGGAGAGGCATGAAGTAAAGAATTACTCAATGAGAGCTTTGCATCAGCATTCGTCAAGGAGAAGGACATGGAGGGTAACGAGATAAGTGAGTGGTATCCCGTTATAGTGCATGTTAACGTCAAGAACGGACGGTTTTTGATCCCTGGAAGAGTATTCAGGTGGATGTCCACAGGGTCTGATTGCATGTATCCCAGCTTATTGTGAGATATGTGATTCGATTGGATAGGCATCATAGTCGGCATAGACTTAGTGGGCAGAATGACACTATTATTTGTTCTTTGCAATAAAAGTATTATGGGGCTAATAAGTGGAACTTATAGATATAAAGCGTTGGAGTGCTTGTATGGTGCAGAAGGCAGCAAGAACATATACAGTCTACTTAATTTTCTGAAAACAGTATTGTGTGCGACTGAAATGCTTAAAACCACTGATGTGGCCATGTTTCCAGTTGGTTTGTCATTGTTACATGTTATACGACAGAGGGACTTGTCATGCAGCTGAAAACTGTTGATCAGCTGTATCAATGGATATTTTGCCATTGACTGAGAAAACTGTTTGCACTGGTCCTCAAAGCGTTGCCAAGGATAATAACAGATAATATGCGACTACACTTGTTGTCGTCAGGCTTTCGGTAATGCGGAAACGATTATAATAAAGCTGTAGTGTTTTCTCTTGAAATACTGTTTTTGTATTGAATGGTTTGATTAACCAGACTTTCCGTTCAAACTTAGTTGTGGCCGAGTGGTATCAAGGTGAGAAAAAACTATTACATTTATTGTGGCCAGACACGGCAGAATGTCTGTTTTTACTTCCTTGGAAGAGTAATCTCTCGTTCTTGTTGCCAATTGCGCAGGACAACAATTTTCACTACAATGACTGTGGTAAATTTACGAAGTAATTAAAGAGAGTTTTATGAAATAAGCTTGGACAAAGTTGGTTCTTATCCTTACCTCTCCCTGAAGCGCATTTGTTCTATTTTCCTTAGATAAGAAGCAGGCAAAGAGTCCGCCACGTTACTTTGCCATTCAGTCCCATCCTGATTGGTTGGACTTTTGAACATGGGAATCGGCTTGAAGCCAAGGGCTATAACCCTGATGTCCCTGCAATCAAAATTTCTGTTTCTGTCAGTCCTGCAGGCAGATTCTGTGTGAATCTCGCAGAATTTTTTCACGTCACCCACACATCGACTGTATCTTTCATTCAGCTCTTCAGTTGGTTTGTTTTTTTTTGCAATCGCACGTTTTGGTGAACGTGCGATTGTAGAAGACATACCAAACCAACTGAAGAAATGATTTGATCGGCTGCAAGTGCTCAGGCAAATGTGTAGTGCCTAATATTAGTACGATGTGACGAGAAATTATAGCTCCGTTGAATTGTACATCTACTTTCAAAAACTGTACGGGGAAACAGCTTTGTAGTACATCCACCTATTATACGTGACACTGATTCAGACAAGATTTCCACAAGGTGACTCATAATACCTCACCGTCACCTCAGAAAATAACCCAGTTCAACCTGAAGATTGCAAAATCAAAACAAGCTTCAAACAGAAGATCTGCAATCAAGCTTGGGAATAATAAAGCATTTTATCGATTAGATAATTCCAATCGGATTTCAATTTTGAGCGCCAATATTGTTTCTGCAAGCGTACTCTTATTTGTCAATGAAATATGACCTCCAGCTGCGTGTATGTTTTATTCACATCAGAATTTGGGAAAGTTACCGATATTCTCTTGTGTGATAGTGACTGCATGGAACTAAATGTTATTGATTGATAAGGTAGGTGAAGTTGACCAGCATTTTAAGCGTATTCCACTGTTCTCCACCGGAACGATCCCACTGATATGCTACCTGGACGCCAAACATATTGCCTGCATTGAATGTGATATATCCAGTCTTCGAAGGTCACGTAAATGTTAAATGTTTTCTAAAATTCGAGCCAATTGTTAGCCCAAAAGAATCTCAGACATGAAGTACCAGACATGGAACCACGCACTGAGTGTAATTAAAAATATTTCTAAAACACAGTTCACTTTTTATTTTCATGAGATTATCTTCCAACCAATTTCAGGATTATCTCCAGAGCGACGTTGCCATTTCCGTCAGTTGACGCCTGAATTTACTTTGGGTAGCTGCATAAATGCACGTGTTTGAACAAGTACTCAAATACTTCAGCATGGCCCCGACTTCCGTGGCAATATACACTGGGTTTGCGCAGTCACCACGGTAACGAATGACGTTTGTCAATCCCGTTATTGCAAAGGTGACGCCAGCTGTCATCCACAACAGGACAGAACTGGCTGAGATGGCGAAGAGCAAAATAATAGATTTCCTTCTGGTTTCCACCTCGGGGTCATTTCAGTTCTCGCGCTTGTGACCCCGGAGATTCATGCGAGCTCTGCTTGCTGCTAAAATACGCCTGACAGTCAATGAATTAAACAAGAAAATTAATGCAAAGGGGACGGAACCCACTGAGATAGCGTGAAACATGAGGAAAGCTGAATCCGATGATGAAGTAAAGAAACGTATGTTTGGCTTGCAACCCCACTGCAGCTTGTCGGTCATTTTTACAGCTTCATATGCAAACAGAAATGGGACGTTTCTGAGGCCAATCAGCATGCCAAACGCTGAGAGTAAAATGGTCGCAACTCTCTTCGTGCAATACCGTGTTTTTAGCGTTGAGTAACAAATGGCTACAAATCTGTCAAATGTGAAGGAGATGGTAAACCAAACAGACATGTCGAGGATGACGGTCGTTAAATACACACAGAACGTAGACACAAGGGTGTGGGATAGAAATGAAAGTGGGAAGTAATACACGAAAATGTAAGACACAATCACATTGAAGATCAAGACCAGTAGATCCGCTGAATCCATGGCCACCATGTAGACAGAGCTACATTTCGACAGACCGCAGTTATTCCGAGAGAAAATGGCGATTGCCAACAGATTTGCTGCGAAGAAGAGAGAAGAGTCAAATAATTCATTTGGCTGACAAATTGCAGCTACCCAGTGTAAGTAAATTTCCCTTTCGGTATGGATTAGTACACGGTAAAGACATCTGCAAGGTAAGACACAATGCAATGTAATCCACGATATCATTCTCAATGTAGTATACCATTGACCTCACATGCCCCGTAATGTGGGTGCTGAGGCTTCAAATAATATTGTACAGTCATTATTGTTGCAGGCGTAAAGACCACACACGATACTGATGCACGTCGGCAATAACTTGCTTTCATTGTGTTATTACAATGCGTACCTCCCTTACATTATCCAACAGGAAGTCCCAAAGATTATACGAAATCTCGGTACAATAGCTAACCGGGGACGCCGATCGCTGCGAGAACTGGGTAGTAAATTTATTTGATCAACAGAATAATTTCTTACCCCATTTTCAGAACGAATCCAGTTGCAATGATGAGGCACTGAAATACAACTGCTATTTATACACAATAATATCCCCCAGTGGATAAATCCAATTAAAACATGCGACTTACATTCAATACAAACGAATAACACAGACTTAAATTGTGACTTTAATTACATGTGGTGTTAAAAGTATGTTTACTGAACACTGTTGATTAACTCTGTTCATTGTTCCGGTGAGCAGCAACGCGGCCTGTGTCAGCAGACATTGGCCTCCCTTCAGAAAGTAGTAATCATCCAATCATAGCTGCAGTCATAAGAACCTTACAGCAATGAAACGCCCTGTTTACCCTCCAGCTCTAGAAGCTATGCCCTTGGAAAATAATTCTGACTATCTATCCTTTACGTCCCACGTAATTTTATAATCCTCCATGAGGTCGCAATTTAGTCTACCGTGTTCCAGTGAGAACAAACCCATCCTATCAAGCTTCGCTTTAAAACGACGCTCGAGTTCCAAGGAAAATCCTTGTGGATCTCTTCAGCGCTCCACCTCTCTGTTGTTACCCAACTTGAAGTGGTGAACAGACGTGCACACAGTGCGCTAAATACGACCAAACAAATGTTTTGCTCAGCTGCGGCATGACGCTCCAACTCTCACAGTGTCTCTTCTTACGAAGGCGAGCATATCAAATATCCATTTCACTACCCTATCCGCCTGCGTCGCCACGTACGGTATTATGGACTTACACTTCAAGGTGTACCTGTACATCAGGACCTCTGTGCTCCATGTCAATTACTCGACGTGCCTTATCATATTATGATTTCCCAAACTGCATTACCCCATAG
Source organism: Pristis pectinata (assembly GCF_009764475.1). NCBI lineage: Eukaryota > Metazoa > Chordata > Chondrichthyes > Rhinopristiformes > Pristidae > Pristis > Pristis pectinata. The sequence continues at coordinate 476,106 of NC_067421.1, forward strand.
TTACCTCGATAATTGAAGCCTTACACCGTTCGACCCGATCGCCAAGCTGAATAACGTTGGCTGTATGTTTGGACAACTTCCTTGCATATCTACCACTCCAACAATTTTCATATCTTCTGGAAACTTATTAATCATCCCATTCATTCTCATCCAATACATTCATGTATTTATATCCCTTTTAACGGTTTCAATCAGAACAAAAGAAATCCACGGATATACCACTACCTTCTGCCGCGTTGATAAGAATGAGTGGGGAACAGATTGGGATCAATGTGGGATCGTGTAAGTCGGTGTACTTCGTCGCACCGGTCTACCTGCTGTACCTCGCGATAACTCGCTCTGAATCTGTTGCAGGGAAATAATTAACACTTGAGAATGACGATATTATTTGTCAGTCAACAGTTCAGAATTAGTTTCAGATATTTTACACAGTTAAGTTGTTAACCAAATACATTGGAAATACCCAGACTGATTCTGTACTGAATCGAGAAAAGGAAGCTGGTGAACTTGAGGGAGGAGTGCGGGCAGAATTAGCCGGTTCATGATTCTGTGTTGTTTTGCCTTTTCATTTTCTAGGCCTGATGTATTTTGTCACTTTGAGTGTCAAACGACATGGAAAAGTTGGAGTTTTTTTTTGAAATCTTAATACATTTCAGAAACGTTATGGAGAAATTCAAGCAAGAAAGAGACATGAGCGATGAATGCGCAGAGCACCGGGACCACGCTAAACCGAAGAGGGATTGAGTGTGCGCACGCCGTTTGCAAGCGGAGACATTGACCTTGATCAGACAGCGCAGCGGATTCGTCAGCTTCTCTCATCAATCAGTGCATTTTATTCCAAGAGGAAAGAGATATTTCACCGTATCATTCAGCTGCTCCGTGAGCTTACTTTTGGTCACGTTGTAAAGAACAGTGTTTGTGCAGCAGTTCAGTAGCTGCAGCACGAACCCAGAATAGGCACGAAATTAGATGGAAACGCAGATGTAAAAACTGCAGTGTGTCCCACACATAAGGTTCCGTGAATACCACACGCAAGATTGACCAGCAGCATAATTAGGAAATTACTGCGTCTCCACACATCTCAGTCTGTGGATATCATCCACGGGATGGGACCTCGGAGTCCCCTGCAAGTTCTGCAGGACGCTGACAAGTGACTTTTGGTTAAGATGTTGAGCGGTAAGTCCAGGAGAATGTGGATCACACGGTCAGGAATTATGAAGGTACTTCCATTTCGGTCCAAACCAGTGAGTGCAGAGCTGTTGTCAACAGCAGGTTCACTTGTGAGGATCAAAATGCTATAAGTTGCTTTTAAGCAGCTCTGCACGGTCACTAACTTTAGGCCTCTGCCATCGCCCTCCTCGTGGAAATATTTAGTTCGCAGTTTCTTTCAACAAATAGCCGCAAGTCAATGAAAGACGAAAGTGACGGTGAACCAGAAAAAAACAGCATGGGTCTGTGCAAAGAAGGATGGTTACATGTGCGGACAGTCTGCATGAAGTCAAACTGTTCCAAATATAATCAAGCAGAAATGCTGATGCCGCGCTTGAAATAAAAAAAATGTAAAATGCACCAACTGAGAAGATAAAAGAGAGGTAATGTTTCAGGTCCAAGATCCTTCGCCCACATGAAGCGCATTTTTAGAACGGGAACATGCATGCGAAACGACAAGCTGTGACGAAGGGTCTCTTCTTGATACGTTTCCTCTGTTTCTCTTTCTTGACGTGGTGTCCTGTCTGCTGAATAATTCAGCGTCATTTAATTTCATGTTGTCAAAAAGCAATGAGAATCTACCTAAATATCACACCACCAATTCGCGTGTGACACCTTTGCTGAGACCACCGTTTCCTCATAACACAATCACAATCTTTACAAAGTTACAGTGGACTGGAACATTCGGCCGGGGATATTGTGACCTGCGTCACTGGATTCTAAGTAGATTCATCGATCAAGTGATGAAAGGAATATATATTTGGTTTTAACCACAGGAGGCATCGACTCCAGGACATCTCTCTCTCTCATCTGTCTCTCTCTTTCTCTCATATATACATATACATACACACACACACACACACACACACACACACACACACACACACACACACACACACACACACACACACACACACACACACACACACACACACACACACACACTTACAGAATGTCTTCAAACGCCAAGGATGCATTGTTGTCTCTGATTTCAGGTATTGGGGTAGTTCTGCGGTTCTTGGTTATAAAGGGAGGCACACAAAATATTTCTGTCATTGAACGCCCATTTAATTATATTCATCGCAATCTATCCTCCTGCAGTTGGGAGGACATTTAGTTTGAATGTGGGTGGGTCTGATTGTGTTTGATACAAGATACCTTTGTTGGAAACATCCGGCTCCCAATTTTCACCAGTGAATGTGATTGATTTTCCGATCGTTAGAGTCCCCAAATTAAATCTGTGATCGAATCACAGTCTGTCAGTCGGCTGTCGTCATCCGTTTGTTCATGTTTTTGAGGTCGCTATTTTTGTAGGTTTTGCAATTTTGCTGTCCCTGTGGAGATCCCATAAGGTACACGAACTCTGGGAATGGTAATGATCGCCTCAATCTTTAATTTTGATCTCTTTCCTGTCAAGCAAAGGTACACATTACTTGAATCAAACATTGCGGGAAAGATATTACCGTTTGGAGAAAATATAGTTCTAGATCATTGCCATCATTGGAGTTCCTGGTGAGTTAGCAAAAGAGTTCAAGTTGCCCAACTCGTGTGTGAGCTGTTTTTATTCTGTTTATATTAATATACGCTGCCCAAAGGGTGTCCTTCAGACACACAACGCCATCACTTCGTTCAGTAAAATATGCTGAATGACAGCCACTCTTTTATAAACCTCTGTTTGTAACTCAGGGACACCCCGGAATCGGCTTGCAATGGGACATCGTCCACCGTTGTACAAATACTCAGAGGGAACAGCTTTATGGGGAACCACGGCAGAGAGTGATTTACTTTGGAAGCTTTTACTGATTAATTGTTAACGACGAGATAGACAAACTCTGTCTGTTCTCACATTTGTCGTAGGAATCTGTTTCTGTAGGGTTTTTCAGAAGGGCCCTCACTGACTGGTATTAAACCTTTTTTAATTTTCTTTGTGTTTCCTGGTCTAGAATTTACGCAGAGACGCTCAGGAACCGAACTGACTAACTTTAACCTGTTGCCGTGTGTTGATAAGGGAGCCACGAGGTTGTGGAATGATACTCAATGTGGATCATAACCGAAATGTGTCATCTTCACTGTTGGCCATGTACGACCGTTTTTCATCGCAGCAGTTTACTCAGCGTAGCGCCGGTGCAGTAAAAGGACCATTTTGCTGTCCGACCCCACATTAACCTTGGTTTTTTTCCCTTTGAACTCTCTCATCCAGTCAGCGGCTGCTCGTTCACTCACCCCAATAAAATCCCACCCCTTCCTGCTAGATCGGAGAAGATGACGGACAGACAGAGCCGTATTTAGGATCTTTAATATTCTTCTCCGTAATGCGTCTGTAACCAACTCCGTCAAAGTTTTATTGCGGATAAATTCCACCCTGTTGTCAGAGCCGGAGAATATATGGTCAGTAATCTAGGTGTCTGTTTCTTTCTCTTTCTCCATAGAATTTAGTGGCGATTGTGATCCTGTACCGGGGAAAGTGCGGCCTCTCCACCTGCACCACTCGCTACCTGGTGGCCATGACAGCAGCAGATCTACTAGTCATCATCGTTGAGGTCATATTGCGTCAGATCAATAACCATTATGTCCTAGACATCACCGCTGCGTGCATTATTCGGCGTGTACTGCGTTGTATATCCTTTTTGATTCACATATAGGCCCAGAAAGATCATCGACAATGTTCCGTGGTTCTGTTCTTTCAAACCAAGTTATTTTACCGAACCTGGATGGGTGGCATTGGACAGGTTCAACGGGATTTTAAATACTTTGGTCCCTTTCGTTCTCATTCTGCTGCTCAACGCTCTGACAGTCAGGCACATTTCAGTGGCCAGTCGCGTCGGGAAGAGGCTAAGGGGTCAGAGTAAGGGGGAGAAGAGCAGTGACCCAGAGATGGAGAGTTGGAGGAGGTCTGTGGTTTTACTCTTCACCCTCTCCGGAAGCTTCATCCTGCTATGGCTGACGAATGTTGGAGAATTCCTCTATTACCAGATCACAGGCTCAGAGGTGTACGATGTTGCATATATATTTCAGCAGGTAGTGTCTTTGTTGAAAAATGTCAGTTACTGCATGGACACGTTTATTTACGTGGTGATTCAGTCCAAGTTCAGCGACGTGGTAAAACCACGGTTCAGTATCCACTCACCTCTGTGCTCCAGTTCTTTTAAAACATCGTGCCCTGATCTAGGTCCAGAGGCAGGCACAATGTCTCCTGCTGAGCTTGCAGCTCCAGATATCCATCGCCTCCTTCACAAATGACCACTGTTCAACTGCATGTCCAATTGGCGGCAGATCGCTGGACCTCTTGCCAAACAAAATGGTTGCTCCCTTCCCACTGCCGCTACAGCCACCGTACGTGCCATTTCACCTCTATAAACAGTAAACGGAATCTACACCCGGTTCCAACGTCCAGACCCAGTGGACACGGACCGACAGTGCACACGGTCAGAGATCACTCCCAGGCTACCGCTTAAAAAGTTGGTCTCTCCATTCATGGATGAACATTCTTTGCATTGAATGTCGTGCAAATAATGCTCATTAAGTTAATTGTTAGGGTGAAAATGTTGATCTGGATGGATTTTAGAACAATGCATAACGATCTTATCGAAGTACCGGAAGTTCTGAGGCTGTTTGAGTGGATGGATATTGATAGGTTGTAGCACCTATTGCGGTAAATAGAGACAGAGGTACCGTGTCTGGATAGGGCTCACCACAGCAAATGGTGAGGAAGCATAAGTTCTTCCCTTACTGTGGTTTGAACCTTTGAAATTCACCACCCCGGGAAGCCGTGGGTACGGAGACATTCTATACATCGAAGACGGATATTAACATACATTTAAAACTTCAGCGAGTTAAGCCGAGTTGTGCAGAGAGAGGAAGGTGAGTGGGGAATATAGTTGTGTCAGCCGTTACATTTTTAAATAACATATGCCCCTCCTTCTATTGATTGGATCTATGTACAGACAATGCATGGCTCACCGAAGTGCAGATTATTCCCGGGAGCAGTGATCCTCCGCCCGCAATGCATTTCGATACTGACGCTGCACCCAACTGCCGGTTCCGACACACCTTCTGCACCACAATGGGCTGTGTTACGTCAGTTTTCACATTGTGTCTCCTGGTAGACGGGGAGGCAAGCGGCAACATGTTGTTTTCCATAAAATGACACAGAGGGTACTTACTGGCACGACGACACGAACCCATTCTCACTATTTTATGGCAAATAAGAGCGGTCATGTGCAGCAAGTCACTTTGCTTTCCACCCATCATTTAAAGGCAGACTATAACTGACACATGTGATACATCACAATCATCTTGCCCTCTTTCGCTGACTGCCCAGAGTGGCCCATACAATAATAATCAAAAGCAGGTGAAGGGTTTTCTGGGCCTCAGGTCTCTCGTTCCATATGCTAAGATGCTGGCTAATTTCTGAATTTAGCGCCTTCATCCTTTCTCAACCCCGTTTCATTTGATTCACTCACGGCCGGAACATCTGTCAAACTTTGTCGTGAATATATTGAAAGGCAGTGATCCACGACGCAGTCACATAATGAATAATAAATATAACATCACACATGCTGATAAAGATTTTTTCCCGTTTCTATCCTGGATGTTCAGCACCTCGGTGGGGAAAGGTGAAGTCAGACAGGACTGTTGTGATAGGAGACCGGGTAGTTCAAGTGGCCGGAAAAGGGACTCCGGAGAGGTTTGTTCCATCCATGACGCCAGGTTCAAAGTTGCCTGAACGGTTGCAGAACATTCTCACGGGGAAGGGCCGGTCAGAAGTCGCTGTACACATTGGCACAAGTTGCACAGATAGAAACTGAGTTGCGCATAAACAGTTAAGAAAGGTTATAAAACAGAACCTCAACCGCTGTGATTTTTAAAAATTTCACCCAGTGCCACTTGCTACTTAGGGTACCAATAGGAGGATGTGACAGATGAATGCGTGGCTAAATTTAGCAGCGTGCAGTGTTTCGGATCGTTTATCATTGGGATCTCTTCTGGGAGAGATGTGATCTGTCCAATAGGGTTGGGTTGCAACGGAGAGTTTAAACTAGACTGGCAAAGTTTGGGATCCAAATCAGCAGTGAGGCAGATAGGAGGACGGTATTTGATACGGAATTCAACGAGAGTAATTTCACTAGACAAGACAAGCAGTAGGATGGCAGGGAGCAAGGAAAGTCTATTGGATTAAAGTGACTTCATTTCAATACAAGAGGTCTGACAGATAAGGCACATGAATTCAGTGCACAGATACTCGCGTGGGACCGAGATATCACAGCCATTACAAAAACATGATTAGGGAGGCACGGGCGGCAGCTGATTGTTCCAGGGTACAGGTGCTATAAGCGGGATGGAGGCAGAGGCAGAAGAGAAGACGTGGATTTGCATTTCTGATTAAGGAGAACATAACGTTAGTGTTCCGAGAGGAAATTACGGAGGGATCATCCAATAAGGCTTCGGGTGGAGATGAGAAATAAGAAGGGGATGATGACCTTGTTGGGGTTGTACTTTAAGCACCACCCCACAATATTCAGCTGGAAATAGAGGAACATATAGGCAGGGAGAATGCAGGAAGTTGCAGGAACAATGGTTGTCAGAGTGCAGGATGTCACTTTCTTAATATAGACTGGGCCAGTTAGAGGGCTCAGGGCTCAGATTGCGTGGAATCTTTCAGTGTGTTCTGGGAAGTTTCCTCAGATAATATATAAGTAGCCCTCTAAGGCACAGGGCAAAGCTCGTCTCACTCTGGGTAAATTGGGTAGGACAAATGTTGAAGGTGTCAGTGGGAGAGCACTTGGGGACTATTAACCGGAGAAAAATTGTTTTAATTAATTATGCAAAGGGAAAGGTCTGGTCTACAGGTTGAAGTTCTAAATTGGGGCAAGCCAATTAATGAGGGTTTCAGACAGCAACTTTCAGAAGTTCATTGGAGTAGTTGCTAAGGGACGTCTTGCAAGCGAATGGATTTTAAAAGACAGACAATGAGAGTTCTGACTTTTTTTTCTTTTGGAGTGCCGGGCAAGTTTGACAGAAATAGGGAACCCTGGATGATGAGGGACATTAATGCTCCGTTCAGGTAAATATAAGAAGGAATGGGTCAGGTACAGGCAGCTGGGATCAAATGAATCACTGGAAGAGTACAAGGGATGCAGGAGTGTACTTAAGAAGAAAATTAGAAGGGAAAAAGGGTGCATAGCCTTGGCAGAAAAAAAATCAAGGAGAATATAGAGAGAATTTTGACATATACTAAAGAAGAAAAGAGTAACTACGGAGAGTATAGAGCCCCTCAGAGACCAAACTGGACATTAATTTGTGGAGCCACAAGATATCGACGATGGTCTCAAAGATTATGTCTCCTGTTTTTGCCGTGGAGGAAGATTTCGGTACTTGATGTAAATAATGGGAATGTCTTGGGGCTAGTCCACATGACAGAAAAATAAGTGCTGTATATCTTTGAAAGGATGATGGTGGATAAATCTCCAGGGCTTTCACTGGTAACTGCAAAAACACTGGGAGAAGCTGGAGAAGAATTTGTGGGAGTACTCGCTGAGGTACGTATATGCATAATCATTAGCCATCTGTGAAGTTCCGAAAGGCTGGAGGATGGCTTTCATTGTGCCTAAGGGCTGCAAAAAAAAAACATGAAAACTGTAATTCAGTGAGCCGAACACCTCTGGTAGGAAGGGGAAATTCTGACAGAAAAGTTGCACGTGCATCTGGAAAGACGGGTTGATTAGGGACAGTCAGCAATGTTTTGTGCTGGGGCTGTCTCACGAATTTGGTAGAGATTTTGAAGAAGTAACCAAGACGTTGCATGAGGGCAGACGGTACATGTTGTCTGTGTGATCTTCAGTAATGCTTCAGATACATTTCTGCATGGTAGGCTTCTATGGAGAGCTAGATTACATGGGATCCCTGGAGAGCCAGATAATTGGATACAGAATTGGCTTGATAGCAGAAAGAAGAATTGTGGAACGTTGTTTTTCCAACAGGCGGCCCTTGACTAGTGATGTTCCGGAGGGGTCGGTTTTCTGCCTAGTGCTAGTTGTCTTCCATGTCAATTATTTGGATGAGAATGTACAAGGCATGGTTGTGAAGTTTGCAAATTGACACTGAAATAAGTTGTGTCCTTAACTGTTTGCGACACACCAGGTAGTCAAGATGCATTTTCTATACTCAAAAGTTTACAGACCTCGGTTGCATAATACAGAGTATAAAACAACACCGATTCGCAAGAAACATGCGTTCCCCTCATCCAATTAAAAAGATACATGTGTCACTTTATCTTTTATCCGCATCACTACCTTACCACTCATCTATTAGCAGAAAACGACAGTTCTGTTTACTATTTAACAATCCATACCATCTTGCAGTTAACGACACATTAGAGCTGTCATTTATTTTTTGTGAGATAAGATAAGATAAGACTGGGATCATATCTGAAATAAAACAGAACGGTTTTCATGCAGAACAGAATACCAGTTGTTGTTGGAACGGCAGAAACAGTTTTCCCAGTGCCACATCACTGGGAGAAAACAAATGAAATACCTTTATTCAGGAAAAGTAGCAGGGACGAGCCGTGTAATGGCAGCCTGTGTGACTGAAGCCAGCAACATGGAAGATTTTGGGAAAATATAATGCAGAAAATGAATATGCACTTGGAAAGGCAACGGTTATTTAAAGATAGTCAACGTGGTCTTGCTTAGGGCCGATCCTATATGAACAAACTGACTGAATTTTTGGAAGCGGTAACGAGCATCTACATAGGCAGAGCGGTTGATGTTGTCTACATGGATTTCCGCAAGGCCTTAGACAATTTCCAAAAGGTTCGACACTGTGGGATCCACGGTAAGCTGGCAAATTGGGATCAAAATTGTCAAGATAACAGGAAGCAATGTGTGATCATGGAGTGTTGTTTTTCGTGATTTTGTCTCTAATTAGTGGTGTCCCACAGGGATTGGTGCTGGGACCTAACTGTTCCAAACTGTTTGTTGCATACATTCACAATTGATAATAATGTAGATCTGTGGTGAGTTTGCAGATGAAGAGAAAATTGTTACCGTTGTTAATACTAAACGGGATAGTCACAGGCGCAGTGGTGATATTGATTAATTAGGAGGATGTACAGAGCGACATCATGGGTAATTATAATTATGACAGGATTTAGTAGTGGGCATCAGCGCAAACGTCCAGCGATCCATGAAAGAGGCAGCACAAGCACATAAACTGATGAAGAAGGCACGTGTCATTCTTGGCTCATTAGGCGGGACATGCCATATAAGAGCCGTAAGCTTATGCTATGACTTTATAATATGTTGCTTAGACCGCTGCTGGAGTATTGTGTGCTGTCTATTCACTAATTACAGGAAGGATGAGATTTCACTGGAGAGCGGCAGAAACGGATTAGCGGGATGTGGCGAAGGGCGTTTGTTTCAGTTAAAAGGAGAGATAAGAAACGCTGTATGTTTTATTTCGACATTATGAAGTTGAAGGGGACCTGAAAGAGTTATTCATGGTCATGAGGGTGACAGAGTGGAGAGTCCGAAACATTTATTCTTTTTTATGGAACAGACGGACCTAAAATTACAGCGCATAGCCACATAGTAAATGTTAAGAGGTTTGGAAGCGATCTATTTTCACCGGGAGCGTTGTTGGAATCTGGCACACGCAGCGTGTGAGTGGCGGAGACATCTATTCTCACAGTGTTTAAAAATGTATCAAGATAGGCATTTAAGTGTCCAAGGCACAGAAGGCTACGGATCAGGTGCTCTCATTATAAGGAGCACGTAATTGATGGTCGATGAAGACATGTAAATGCTTGGTTCGATAATTTCGGACTGCAGGGAGGGTACAAGTTCCTATTCTACACCGAATTTCTTTGAACGAATACTCTGGATAAGCCTCTTCTCGGTCATAATGTGCACCAAATTGTTGGGCAATTGAACAAGGTCATAAGGACCTAATGGTACTTCTCCCTGATACCAACCATCCGTAACCAGCCCCGAGCCATCAAGATGGGTAAAACTAGCCAACACTCAGAGAACAGGACAAGTTAGAACTGCAGCGTATGGCATGACGCTATTATAGCGCTAGCGATCCACGTTCAATTCCGGCTGCTGTCTGTAAGGAGTTTGTACACTCTCCCTGTGTCTGCGTGGGATTCCTCCGGGTGCTCCAGTTTCCTCCCACACTCCAAAGACGTACGGGTTAGGAAGTTGTGGGTATGCTATGTTGGCGCCGGAAGCGTGGAGACTCTTGCGGTCTGCCCGCTGAATACTCCGCAAAAGCTGCATTTCACTGTGTGTTTCGAAGTACAGGTGACTGATAAAGATATCTTACCTCATAAATCAGTGAAACTGCAGAAAATATAAGCTAAAATATTGCAAATAAATTCACTTTAAATCGTTGCAAGAAAGTCAAAATCATAACGTTCTGAGGTTATACGGTGAGACATGTTACGAATAAGAAATCTTCTGCCACTCAGCCACTTCTGTGCTCCATCGGTTACAAATATTTCAACACTTGACTTTAGCTGTAAGCTTGACCCACCACCCACCGCCCCTGTGGAATTGACACAAAGTCTCGTGTGATGAGGCTCACTCCGGTGTTCAACCAAGGTTGTCCAAGTGTTGATGACGTATCTACAGTTTTCTTGAAAATTTTCTAGGACTGTCTCTTAACCTCCCCTTGCTTATAATACAAACGTTCACGGCCGTGCCTATGCATCGATTATTTAAAACCGCTCCATCTTCTGTGCCCAGTTCATGCCGTAAAAGTCTGTTCATTGCTGAATTCAATCCTGTATTGGTAACAGATTTAAAGAAGATTATTTAGTCAGCGTCTAGAAAGTGTGATGTGTTTTCACTTAACAGACATTTGGCGGACAATCAGATGGCAAAGACTGCATACAGAGAAAGCCGACAGCGGGATTTGTAACCACAAGATAATTTTGCTTGTGAATGACAATAGCTGCAGTTCACCGTCTGCATTTTAAAATTTGTTCAGAGAAGGTCCGTGGTTCTTCGCGGCATTTTGTGTCAATGTTGTGCCGTTATGAGCTAAATAAACTTTTTTCTGCATCCATGCCTCTGGGAGTGAATCTATCTGGGTGGCGCTGGGTCCATATAATCTGCTGTCAGTGTAACAGCCGCGGGATCTTGTTGCCCACACTATCGCATGTAATATGTAATAACACCTCTAGTTAGTTAACTATGGTGAGACTCTTGAGACCCTACACTTCTCTGCCAACCAATCTGCTAAACGATCTGTTGATCCTGTCCAGTGTGGGATAGGAACACCCTCCCACTCAGGTTACCTGAACCCACTACAATGGGGACAGTGGAGTGATGACAAGGGAGGAGGTAACAGGAGGAGACAAGGAAGGAGAATATATCGGGAAAGAGTGCGGGGAGTGGTTCCTCTCAACCATATCATCTGTAATCACTGTCCGACAGTGCCCCAGACATAGTTTCCCACAGCTTTAACCTTGCCATCTTTTCTCTCTGCCTCCACTAGCTCCCCGCTCCATCCGATAGATTAGTCCTCCCTCCGCCCTACCACCTCACTGAGTACAGCGCCCTGCCACTGTTCTCTTACTTGAAGTCTCTGCCCAAACCAAGGCTCCTCCCCCCACGGAGACATCCCTTAAATCGGCCACCTTACGAAAAGCCCGCGTCAGCTCCTTGCTTCTGACACCCTTCTGAAAATCTGGTGATTCCTACTTGTATGGTTGCTGCATGGACACAAGCAGTTGCTTCTCCTCCCCACAAAGACATGGGATAACCTGTACTTCTGCTACACACAGCGAACTCAGATAAACCAGCATTAGCAACAAGAGTGCACATCTCATTCAGACCTCATCACACGCATTTTACACTGGTATTTCAAGACCACCGGGTGGACATGAGGATCTTGCAGGCATCTGCCCAACAGTGCTGAGCCGAAACTCGCAGACGGACATCAAGATGCGCTGTCAATCAAAACAGCGGTGCCCATCCTGTATTATTATTCCCAGCAAGGCTGCGAATTACACTGCCTGATAAATCTCGTAAATGGTACAATCTATTCAAGAAGCCGAGAATTTCCTTTTGAATTAGCTTTAAATTTTAGAAGCTAAGAAATTGCAGAAGAGGCACAGTGTTTTCCTTTGATTTACTACCTACTTGTTTTATTATCTAATTAATTTTTAGATTTAAACCTTTCTTCTTTTAATTTTTAATGTCTTCTTTTAATAACAATTAAGAATTTAACAAAATAACTGATAGTTTGCTTTCTCTTCGAAATAATTATTAATCCGTATTTTTAACAGTCGGCTGTTAACGCCCTTTGGCTCTGTTTCAATCTCACAACTATGTTGTGAGTTCGTTAGCTCTCTTTGTATTATGTTGTTCATTTTAAGACAAAACATGGGTGGTTTATATATTTTTTCAATTTGGACTATTACCACCAATAGAACAGGGGTTAGTTCAATAAGATGGTAGCGTACTGGCTGCCTATTGCCCATTTTCGGGCTGTTGGGGAGGGGGGTGGGGTTGTTTTACGTTTTTTTTCTAGGCTTAACTGCAATTTTTTTCTAAATTGTCGTCACATCCGTTTCCTCTTTGAATATTTGTTTTAGTTCTTCCTGTTGGTAAGTCTTGGAAATACTAACATTAACCCTTTACATACCATATATTTTTAATCTATTAAAATGGATAAGACTATTAATTTTATTTCATGGAATGTTAATGGCTTAAATAATCCATTTAAACGAAAGAAGATTTTTAAAGTTTTTCATAGACTAAATGCTCAGATTATTTTCGTTCAGGAGACTCACACCAGAAAGAAAGATAATCAACGTTTTTTTTTAGACTTTGGAGGGGTCAACAGTTCCATTCGAATTCACAAGCAAAGGTGAAAGGAGCTTCTATTTTTATAGACTTCTCAATTTCGTTTGTTCATCATGATTCAATATCAGACCCAAATGGTAGGTTTTTATGAATCACTGGTAGGCTGCATAATAAAATAGTTGTTATGGTTAATGTTTGTGCACCCAATGTAGATAACTCTGAATTTTTTAAACAGCTATTTGCATTTTTTCCTAATTTAAATGCATACACTCTGATTATGGGTGGAGATTTTTACTGTTGTCTAAACGCTTCCATGGAGAGATCTGTATCAAATCCTGCACTTCCAAACAAATCCGCTGTCTTTATTAATTCATTTTTAGTTGAATCTGGAATTTTAGATTCTTGGAGATTTCTACATCCATATGATAAAGAATTTTCATTCTTTTCTCATGTTTACCATAACTACTCAAGGATTGATTATCTTTTTATTGATGCTAGATTAGCTCCACTTACTATGGACTGTAAATACGAGGCAATTGCCATTTCTGATCATGCACCATTGATTTTATCTATTAAATTACCAGATGCATCCTTTGATGTCAGACAATGGCGATTTAATCCTTCTCTGTTACAAGACTCAGATTTCATCCAATTTATCAAAGAACAGATTTCATTTTTCTTCTTAACTAATGTTACTGAAAAATTTCCAGTGAGATAATATGGGATACCTTTAAAGCACATATCCGTGGTCAAATTATTTCATATTCCGCTGGCTTGAAAAAACGAACTAATAATGAAATACGTATATTGGTTGACAAGATCAAAGAAATCTATAAAAAAATATTCTGATACTCCGAATCTGGAGCTTTATAAAAATTGAACAGAACTCCAATTACAACATAGTTTATTATTAACATCTTCAATTGGAAATCTACTACTTAAAAACAAAAGTCAATTTTATATACATGGTGACAAATCCAGTAAATAATTGGCCAACCAATTGAAAGCTACTTTATCTAAACGTCAGATTAATAAAATCTGTAAACTAGATGGTACCTACATGATAGATCCTGTTCAAATCAACACATACTTTCAAGAATTTTATTCTTCTTTATACCAATCAGAATCCCCTGAGGATCCTACATCAATGTATGAATTTTTAAGAGATCTGAAGATTCCCCAACAATCTTTAAATGAACGTTCTACATTAGAAGCTCGCATTTCGGCGGAAGAAATAAAGAAAGTAATATTTTCAATGAATTCGGGTGAAGCACCCGGCCCTAACGGATATACAGCTGAATTTTTTTAATCCTTTTCTGATATTATTGTTCCCTGGTTAGCCAAAATTTTTAAAGATGCCCTATCAGTGGGTAAACTACCACAATCTTTCTATGAAGCAACTATTTCTTTAATTCTTAAAAAAAGATAAAGATCCCACTGATTGTGCATCTTATAGACCTATTTATTTATTAAATGTAGATTCAAAAATATTTTCCAAAATATTGGCCTTTAGACTTTAAAAGTTTCTACCTCGAATTATCTCTGAAGACCAGACAGTATTTATTCAGAATAGATATTTACATTTTAATATTAGGAAATTAATGAATATTATATATACCCCTTCATCCCAAATTCCAGAGTGTGCTGTTTCACTAGATGCTGAAAAGGCGTTTGACAGAGTCGAATGGGAATATCTATTCCCTACACTTCAAAAATTTAATTTTATCTCTAAATTTATATCTGCGATTAAAATGATTTATTATACACCTATGGCTTCAATACTTACTAAAAATCAAAGATCTCCTTTGTTTAGGCTTTTTCGGGGTATTAGACAAGTTTGCCAGTTAAGCCCTTTATTATTTGAAATTGCTTTAGAATTCTTGGCTATTGCACTCCGGGACTCTTCAAATGTATGTGGCATTACTCGCGGACAGGTGATTCATAAGATATCTCCCTACGCCGATGACCTGTTACTTTATATTTATAATCCGGACCACTCTATCCACGCAGTACTATTACTACTAGATCAGTTTAGTGTTTTTTTCTGGCTATAGATGAAATCTTAATGAGATCGAACTTTTTCCATTGAATAAGCAAACGCCAATTTAGATAGGTAACTGACTATTTTATGTACTTAGGTGTTAGAATTACCAAGAAATATAAGGACTTATTTAAAGCTAATCTATTGCCTTTAATTGACCATGTTAAACAATTATTTACTAAGTGGTCTCCACTGTCTTTCTCATTGGTAGGCCGAATTAATGCGATTAAGATGAATATTTTACCAAAATTTTTATATTTATTTCAAGCGATTCCAACTTTTGTCCCAAAATCTTTTTTTGACACTATTGATTCCAAAATTCTTTCACATATTTGGCAGAATAAAAACCCAAGGCTAAGTAAGAAATATTTACAAAAATTTAAAAAGGATGGTGGTTTGGCCTTACCTAACTTTAGATTATACTATTGGGCAATTAATATTAGATATTTATTTTTTTGGATACAACATTCTGATGCAATTAAATGCCCCAAATGGGTATGCCTTGAGCACCAATCAGTTCTTGACTTTTCATTAGTTTCTATTTGAAGTGCTTCACTTCTTTTGCACTTACCAAGTTAAGTAAACAAACGACGAACCCAATTGTTAAACATAAAATACGAATATGGTTTCAATTTCGTAATTTTTTTTGGATTGAATAAATTTAATTTGTCAAGTCTCATCAATCTAATTTTTTTCTTTCATCCAACGAGACCTGACTCAGGTTTTTCCGTATGGGAAAGGAAGGGGATAGTATGTTTTCGGGATCTATTTATTGATAACTGTTTTTCATCTTTTGAACAATTGTCTAATAAATACAATTTGCCTAAATCACACTTTATTTTGATATTTGCAGACTAGAATGTTTTTACCTTCTTTTCCGACACCTTAATTGAAACTACGGGAAAAAAATTAGGTCTTAATCCTTATCATAAGGGCTTGATAGCAATAATTTATGATTCAATTATGAAAATACGTCTAGAATCATTAGAAAAAAATTAAGAATGAATGGGAAAGTGAACTCCAGACATCTATACCTATTGAGACTTGGAAGAAAATTCTTCATTTAGTCAATACATCTTCAATGTGTGCCAGACACTCGTTGATACAGTTTAATGTAGTCCACAGGACCCATATGTCCAGAGATCAGTTAGATCGTCTTTAAAACCATATAAATCCTATATGTGATAGATGTAAACCGAATGTGGCTTCTTTTACACATATGTTTTGGTCCTGTCCTCTTCTAGAAAAATATTGGAAAGACATTTTAAACATTATTTCCAATGTTTTGAAGATTGATTTACAACCTCACCTTATCACTGCAATTTTTGGATTACCAAGGATAGTCTGGCCATTTATCTCCTTCCGCTAACCGTACGATTGCTTAAATGGAACGATCCATTGTGCTTAAATGGAAAGATCCAATACCCCCTACTGCTTTTGAATGGTTTTCTCAAACTATATCATGTTTAAACTTGGAAAAAATTAGGAGTGGTACTGTTGATCCTTCGCTTAAATTTGAAGATATTTAGAGTCCATTTATTCAATATTTTCACATGATGTAGATCCCCTTTCAATAACTTTCCAACTTGGAGGAACGGACTTGATGACATAATATTGCTCTGTTTCTACTGAGAAATTTTAGGCAATTTTTTTTCTCTTTTTTTTTGTTGTTTGTTTTTTTTAAAGTTTTTTTTGTTTAGTTTATATTGTTTACATTTTTATTGATTTGTTTTTTAAAATTTATATAATAAACCTTTCTTTCCTTTCTTTTATATTATATTCGTTTACTAAGAGATCGTTGGATCTACATATTTTTTTATATTTTATTGTTCTTTATGATTAAATATGCTATGATTGTTATCCCGATCTCTTTGTATTACATGTATAAATATTGATGCTATATATCAATCTGTATTAATTTGAAAACTAATAACAAGATTGAAAAAGAAAGAAAGCAGTGCTGTTGAATGGGGTGCAAATAGACAGTCGGATCTCTGCACACCCAGGGACGGTTGTGTTCATATGGTGATGACCTGACACCGACACCACTCGGTGGTGCTTAAAGCAGTTGGTAGCTGGCACAATGGACGTTATGGCCCTGGGACCAGCTAATCCAATACTGGGTCTAGGTTCCTGTGAACTTCCTCTCTCTCCCTCTCTCCCTCTCTCTCACTCTTTCTCCCTCTCTCTCCCTGCCTCTCACTCTCCCTCCCTCCCCCTCTCTCCCCTCTCTCTCCCCCTCTCTCTCACTGACACACCCATCCATCCACACACCACCACACAGCCACACACACACACACACACACACACACACACACACAGACAGTTCTTCCTTTGCTCTTGACTTCCATGTCGCTCTTTAGGATGTGGCTCTGGGAAATGTTTGCCGAACGTCACACGGAGATCGAGCTGTAGTAGTGCCGGGAGGACTCACGACAGGAATGACAGGGATTTACCTATCAAAGAGCGTCCCATCCTGTGTCCCTCCGCGCCTGGCTGGAGTCTCCATCAGCCTCACTGTCGCTTGCCCACAGAGTGTTAATGCTGGGTGAGACCTGGGCACTTTCTGCTGTGCTGTCAATTTTCTCTCTACTGCCGGAGTCGCGACTTACCTCTATGCCGCTTGGTGAAGTCTAATTCTATCACCGAATAGTGACCTCAAGGCAGTGGACCTGAGAATGACTCCCCAGCCGTGACCACTTTCAGGAGGAGCAGATTGGTATTGGTATTGGTTTATTATTGTCACTTGTACGGAGGTACAGTGAAAAACTTGCCTTACAAACCGATCTTACAGGTCAATTCATTACACAGTGCAGTTACATTAAGGTAGTACAGAGTGTATTGATGTAGTACAGGTAAACACAATAACAGTACAGAGTAAAGTGTCACAGCTACAGAGAAAGTGCAGTGCAATAAGGTGCAAGGTCACAACAAGGTAGATCGCAAGGTCATGAGGTCATAGGTCATAGACCATCTCATTGTATAAGGGAACAGTTCAATAGTCTTATCACTGTGGGGTAGAAGCAGTCGTTAAGTCTGGTGGTACGTGCCCTCAGGATACTGTATCTTCTACCCGATGGAAGAGGAGAGAAGTGAGAACGTCCCGGGTGGGTGGGGTCTTTGATTATGCTGGCTGCTACACCAAGTCAATGAGAGATAAAGACAGTCCAAGGAGGGGAGACTGGTGTCCGTAATGCTCTGGGCCGTGTCCACAACTCTCTGCAGCTTCTTGCGGTCTTGGACAGAGCAGTTGCCATACCAAGCCGTAATACATCCTGATAGGATGCTTTCTATGGTGCATCGGTAAAAGTTGGTGAGAGTCAAAGGGGACAAACCAAATTTATTTAGTCTCCTGAGGAGGTAGAGGGGCTGGTGTGCTTTCTTGGCCATGGCATTCACGTGGTATGTCAGGACAGGTTGTTGGTGATGTTCACTCCCAGTATCTGCAGCTGAATGAGAAGATTCATCATGGACCTCCCGCAGTGCAGGTGTCCATTTTAAAAACTGATGACACCGACACGCCTCACGACAGGAACCCCTCTGGGAAATGTAAGATTCCTTGTTGGTATTTCAGGAGAATGGAAAATCAGCCGGTACTGAGATTTATTTATTCATTGCAGACCTATTGCAAAAAAAAACTCTTTGTTGTTTGGCACTTGATGGTGAGGAATTAAGCAATCCTGAATTCATGAGCCAAATGACTTAAGTATCCAACAAGGAGTTAGAGGTTAATGGTGAGGCCTCCTTCACCCCTTTTCCGCTAACCTTCCCAAAATATTGAGGTCTTATCTCCTAAGAAGTGGGAAAAGCCTTTGTGTCGATTATTTAGCATGTGCACAAGCAAATCCACTGTTCTAACAGATCAACGCCTTGGACCGTTGGCCAAGAAGTGCAAGAAGACTGCGGCAACACACATAATTGCAATCACCACAAGCACAAAGTGCTGCTGCCGAATCATATTTCTACCACAGCCCCAAACACACCCCGAAGAGCAGTTCTCTCCCACACTATCTCCAACCTCTCACTTCTCTGCATCCCTCTGCCACTCCTCTCCAATCTTCGGCACTCCTATTGTTCCACATTCTGCGCTGTCCTCTCTATCTTACAGCTCTGCTGTTCACAGACTCTTCCACTGCTTCAGTCTCACTTTCACGTTCTCCCTTTCTCCACCTATCTCACCATCCCCATTCGGCCTCCCCGATTTCCCCCTCGCACTTCTCACAGTGTCCTTCCATCTGCATCCCCGCTTTCGTCTCTGTCCTTCTTCCCCTCCTGCTGTTCTCCCTCTCTCACTCTCCCTTTCTATGTCTCTTTCTCGTTCTTCCCTCCCACTTTTCACCACGTATCACTCTCTACTCCATGATCTTTCATTCGTCCCTACCTTCCCCGAGTTCACTCCATTACTTAAGGATGCTTTTCCAACACGAAAGCACGATTGCTTCTAAGGGATACGCAAAACGTTCGTGTTTCTCTCATATTCAGTTACTGGAAGTGTGGCCTATCACCCGCTGGTCACAGCTTTGCAGCACAAGGATGTGAAATTGCACGGAAAACTGACAGAAAGTATCTGGGGGTTCAGTGATTGAAATAATGAGCTCGATTGTGGATCTCATTGAGTTCCTTTATTAAATTGTCCACTAAAGCTGCGATTTTAAATTCCTACTGTGTGATATGTACGCTCCATCAGTCTGTGATAAGTTGGACTCAATATTTCTGTAAATGCATTGAAATTGTTTCTTTCCCTCTGAAATGCAGTACAGCACAGTGCGAGTTAATGCATGTAGGAATGGATGCTGTTATGAAAGTGTAAAGGGCAAAATAATCATACGACTGCAAGAAAGTGAGCTGGCTGTCTTTATTTTGTCTCTGGAAACTGGCTAATAAGACTCGGCGCTACAAACAATACAACCAAAGTTAGAACAACAAGAACCGAGAGATCGCAAACAATCTGCTGCTCTTGGAGGTTTTTTTTTAGAATCAGGAAGTGCTGTGCCCACAGTATGTGTGATTCTGGCCGTGGGTATTGTCAAAAGAATATCACAATATCAGGGAACATCGGGCCCGCCGCAGAAGCAGAAACGAATCAGGGTTCATTTGAGCTTCAGACATTGTAAATCTATTATCGGTGTCTCAAGGGATTGTAGGAACAGTGTCACTGACCCCGAACATTTTCGGCAGTTTATCGATCCATCGGCTTTTCTGGGTAGTGCACATAACTCTTGTTTTTTGTGGGTACTATGTTGGTTTCCCCGATAGGACGGTTGCAGGGCCTCCATCTCTGGGAATTTCCGGTACATGTTTAACGCTGAAGAGGAATTGCAGTTACACTACCACTGCTCTGGTCTGCCCGGTGCACAACTATGGACAGCGAATGACAGTAACTCCAACTTGGAATCCCGGCAGCGGGTGAGCAGTCCTCAGTGGACGACATTAATAATGAACTGAAGCAATAAGGTAACCTGATATTTCACGGCGCTGTTAGCCTGCTCCCTGAACTTCGACTGAGTCGCAACGAAAATAAATGTGTTGGTGCAACAGCTGACAGTTCTCAGCAAATACCCTATTATTGCGAAGATCATTTCAGAATCACTCTAATTCGCCCCTGTGGTCCGATAATAAACGAAAAATATAACGAAGGTCAGCCACAAGAGGATGAAACTGCAGGATATGGTGAAGAGTAAAACCACAGACCTCGTCCTGCTCTGCATCTCCGGGTCACTCTGGTTCTGCCCCTTGTTTTGACCCCTCAGCCCCTTACGAAGCCGACTGACCACTAAAATTTTCCTCATTTTCAGAGCGTTGAGCGATAGAATGAAGGGGCGAAAGGGAGTAATAGAGTTAAAAGTCTATGGAACCAGTCAAATATTACCCACCCGAGTTTAGTGAAATAACTTGACCTCGCATAGCAGAACCACGAGACATTCTCGACAATTACTTTGGGTTCATATATAAAGTAGAATGGAACGTTTTTCAGACAGAACAGAATGCCAGTTGTCGATAACACCACAGCCGCTGTTCTCCCGGCGCAATATTTTGTTTTCAGTTTCTGGCAACAAATGGCAACAAATCGATCAAAGGTGAAAGTGACGGTGAACCAGACTGAACAATTTGTCGCAGCATGTGAGAACGTGGATAACGCTGCATACCGGGGTGATGGCCAAAAAACTCCCAGAGAAATAATGATATTTGATGTGGTACAAAATAACCTCAGTGACAATGACCAGCAATCCGCCGCTGGCATGGCCACCAAGTAGCGAGTGGTGCAGGTGGAGAGGCCGCACTTTCCGCGGGACAGGATCACAATCGCCACTAAATTCACTATATAAAGAGAAAGGAACAGCGGTTGGAGATTACTGAATGGATATCTATCTTTTCAGAGCACAGCTTCGCTTATATCAGCTGAAAAGAGGGAATATTGGAAACCAATGTTAGAAATCAGAAAAGCGGATTCCTTGAACTCCAGTGTGACTCTCGCTGGTAAATTAGTGGTAGATAAGAGTGGGTTTATGGCCTGCAATGAACAATCATCGACAGATCCCAAGGAGCTGGTTAGGCTTTCTAATGGTTTTGGAAGTATCTGTTTGTAGGTTCATTGAAACTAGTCATGTTATTCATTGGAAACATGGCATCTGTAGGGAGGTGATGAGAGATTTAGAGAGAAAGAAAAGTCAACTCATTATTCCACAACAGAGTGGCTGGGCACTGGATGTACAAGTGGACGTGACTGAAATTCCTGCAATCCAGGGCTAATGCTTCAGTACACCCATTCACTTCAGAGACTCACATCAAACTCAATTCTGTATTGAATAACACTCCATATCATGCAGGTATGTTGATTCAGGACATCCAATTCAGTTCGTGGCCTCCGCCGAATGCAATTGTACATTGACAGACCCTCCCTGTATTCTAAGACTACGGGTTCAGACAACCCGCAGTGAATCTAGTTCTGCAGTGACAGGCACCCCCTGTAATCTAAGACGACTTGTTCAGGACACACACATTTATCAGTGACAAACTCTAAATCCAGATTCACCGTGACAGACACTCCCTGTGATCGGAGAACACTGGTTGAAACACGCACTCCAGTTTCTAACCCGCAGTGCATATAATTCTACAGTGACAGAAATCTACGTCGACTTGGCTAAATCTCGTAATGTACTCTAAGTTTACAACGATCACATCACATATCTTCCGTTCTGCTACTGCTATGCAGACCACAGGTCCTCGCTCTGCTCATCAAACTTTAATTAGTTTTGCTATTTTATCCGCACTCCAGACCGCATTTACGTAACCTACAGAAGTGAACCAGTAGTCTTCCACACCCTCCACTCCCTCTGTCCCAGGACCCATCCCAGAACCTCTCTCTTCGTTCCACGAGTTAACAATCCAGACCGGGGACTCTTCGCTAGATAAGGAAAAGAAAGAACAGGATTCAGTGCCGAATTATCCAACTTTAAGCAACTCTCTCTTATCGTTTGTTCAAGAACCGCCATGTCTGTACGGTATCATTTTGCCTCAGATTATTTGTTTTTTCAAGTTTGATCTGACCTGTTGGGCCTTTCCCACATCATCACGATTGGCCACACATTATGCACACAATCTGTACTTAACCAATCCTTACCTGCCACATTAACCCCCCTGGTCTCACCTATGCGAGATATTATCCTCGTTTTGCCCATCGCTCACCTTCTTTGATATTTAGGCCAACTTATGTTCACAATTCCCCAGTCCTGACAAGGAGTCCCGGACCTAAAACGTTTGCCGTTTCCTCTGAAGATTTGTGTATTCCAACGTGGTTTTTACAGCAATTGGCCCATAACGCTCTGTGCCCTATCGATTCAAGGGCTCGTCTGGATACTTCTGAAATGGAGTGATTGCCGCTAATCGTCTGTCGAAGTCTATGTCCCACGACATTTAAACATCTCTTTTACGGGTGGAAGTTCATTATTATCCACCCTAGCTATTTATTTCACAATTTTCTGCACATCCATCACTTGCCCCACCGCCCAACCTCCAGCCTCTCTGCTCCCAGGAAAACAAACTCAGCCAATGCAAGCTCTCTTCATAACCTAAACACAACGTCCCAAGTGACATGCAAGATATTCTACTGCACATACTCTCCACGTGAAACACGCCGTTGTAGCGACGGCTACTGCACTTGGTACACCTGTTCTTGACTGCCCGCTGTATTAAACAGATTCACAGTGTTATCCATGCTCTCGGTGCAATGAGACAATATCATGTTTTCATTCTTCAGTATTGTAACTTCCCGTTTTGTGTCTTTGCGGATATTTGAGCTTATTCACCAATGTCCCTTGAAACTCCCGAGGGTGAAAAGATTGATGGAATTCGACAGGATAGAAATAGGTCTCTCGGTCCACATTATCTGTGTTGACCATCATGCCTATCCATACTAAAGTAATTTACCTGCATCACTTCCATATCGCTCGTGGAACTATTGTTACTGTTGTGAGATGGTTACTGTTCCAGTTTCTACCGCTTCCGATGACAGCTCATTCCAGACACCAACGACATTTTGTGTGAAAGAATTACCTATCAGATCCCCTTTAAACCTCCTCCCTCTCACTCTGAACCGTCTCTCTGTCGTCTCGAAATTAAGTCTCACTTCTGTCCGCTGTAAAGTAACACTGTGCCATGAGGTCGCTTCGATAAAATGCGTTTATTAGCAGTGCACCGCTAAGGAGAGGTCTCTTCAGCACTCGTTAAGAGTCGCGCTCCGAGGTCTCCTCGGACAAAGGAGCAGACAGAAATTTGTACAGATATTGTCACGCACACTTAATGCATGCAGTGCTTCGAGTTTCGGTCAGGCTACAAAACTCCCGAGACAGACATCGCACCTATTGTCAAGCATAATTGAGTTATATTCAAGAAATTCAAAGACAGGTATCACCCCTCATTGTGTCTGACAAGCTTTCCACTCGTTGCTTATTTCACCCAGTACCCCTATTGTCCAGCATAACAGGACTGAAACCAAGGTTCCGGACAAAGTAATTAACACCTTATCCATTGAGCCAGCAGCTTGCGTGCTCTTGCTTGCGAGGTAATCTTTCTTCAGTTTTAAGTATGGTGACAGCTTTTAACCCTTCACTTCCTCATTCCATCCTTTATATCATTACATGATACCTAGAGGGGCGCCGAGAACGGGGCCGGGAGTTTATTAATAAGGACCTTGCAACAGGTATTTAGACAGGCCGGCACCACACAGTATACTATTATAATAATTTTAGACCCACTGCTCCATGCAGTACGTATGATGCCCACGATCCTCCTAGTAGCCACCCCATCCAATCCGCCCCTCCTGTAGGTCCCTGCCTAAAGCTATCTACTTGCTTCTAAATGTCCTGAATGGCATGGGAAATGTTGTAGGGATCATCTCTCACATTGGTGACGCATTTGTCCCCTACTATGGCACATACTCCTCCTTGCTGAGCCAACTGGTAGTCCACAGCATACTGGGTCTACTGGGCATAAAGTCGAAGCTCCGCCAGTTCCGGGTTTACTGCCTCCAGGCCCTTCATAGTACTGTTTCCCAGCACTATCAGTCCATAAATACATTTGTTCCGTTTTTTTGCGGCTATAGTTCCTGCCGAACCCCCCAGAGAGAGAGTAGTAAGAAACCCCATAGTCTAACGACGATAAGGGAGATCTCAACGTAATAGGATCCTTACAGTCCTCAGAGAACTCCTCACTAACTGACCGCACCGCAAGTCTTCGTCGGACTTGAGCCTTCTGAGGGCAGGCGACTGTGACCATCGCGACTCATTGCAAACCTGGCTGGCACTATGGGGTATTATAGACCGGAGGTTGACATATTCACTGAATTACTGTGAGGCACCAAGAAGCTCAAGGTGTCCTAGAGAGATGTTCCCTGAAGGGATTGCAAAGCGAGCGACGACGTCACTTCCCTGAGGGTATTTTCCGTTGTGGAATGTGAGTGAATGAGCTTCTTGGTACAGCTGCACAATCTACCCGGTCGCACTGGACGGAACATCGCCCCTTGTTTGTTAAGTGGCTCTAACAACCCCAGTTGTTGCACAACCTATTTCTCTATGACCGAGTATTCGAGTTTTCTATAAAGTGGAAGGCCTTCGAAATCTCAGTCACAATCTGATGTGATCTACAAGACGGGACAGAATTCAAATTATCTTAACGGGTCGACAGTCAGACATATCTTGGTGGTCAGCAAATC
Organism: Pristis pectinata; assembly: GCF_009764475.1. Lineage (NCBI taxonomy): Eukaryota > Metazoa > Chordata > Chondrichthyes > Rhinopristiformes > Pristidae > Pristis > Pristis pectinata. The sequence continues at coordinate 501,382 of NC_067421.1, forward strand.
CCGAAGGGGATACCCGAGTCACAAGAGTGAGAATCATCGTGACACCGAAGTGCAGAGCAGAAGAATATCCACAATAGTATCAGGCATCTTCACGTTATTCTTAGCTGACAACGTCTGTCACCCTCCTTGTCGCCTGTTTCACCATGTATTCTGATCGCGACTACTATTCTCCCGCAGATATCGTTGCTAAAACTGGATATCTGCTCACGCACCTGAGTTCCTATACAAGCACATGTATTTGTGCAGTGAACCAAACTAAATTCAGGGAGGGGATGAAGACGTTGGTAATGCCTCCGTGGCGGTTTATTCTAGCATTGACCAAGAAAAATGTAAGTCAAACCAAGTGCTCCTGTGCTCCGTATTCTTCGGTTCCATCCCGTGCCCCCTGTTACAACAGGCACTATTCTGTGAGGGATCCGGATTGTTCTTGAGAAAAAGAGGAAGATCAAATTAATATGTTTCATGCCTCACGGCGCGGGTAATTGACATGAACTCACTGTTGTATCGCAATGATAAGAACTCGTTTGAGGTAAAAGGAAAATGGTTGGATGTGCAGAATCGACAGGAGTTTGGCCTCTGAGCCAAAAGTTTCATCAGCGACGCTGCGGAACACAAGTGGAAATCGAGACGAGAGATAAACATGCGCTACTGAGCCAGAGCGACCTGTTTTCCGCCATGGTCGCCTGTAAACCAGCGGACACGAACGATCAATGCCACCCCGAGGTAGATATCCCGAACTGTTTCTTAATTAAAACTGAAAGAGCGAGGAATCGGGACAATTTCCTCCGAAACCTAATGGCACCACAGCTTTTCAGCAACTACAGTGGGATTGGAGAATGTGAGCAATAATATCACCGTAATTTGCAGCAGGAATTCAGGAATTAATATATGTGTTTCCTCTACATGTCCCGTTTTACTTTAACGTCGGTTGCGTTCTTGACTCTGTTATGTGACCATCAGTTGGGCCTGATTGAAAATTCAGGTAGGAAGTTGCCAGTCTGTTTCGGACCCGGCCGACTTCCCACGACACACTTCGGGTGTTGAATAATGTTGCTCGTCATTAGATCATAAGCAATGGTAGCGGATGACGTCCACCCCGCCTCTCGAAACTCTCCACCATCAAGTAAGGTCACAGCTGATTGTTGGGCACGGCTCCAGCTTCCTGCCCGATCCTTAGAATCCCGACTCAGCTGCTGTACAAAACTCCACCCATGTCAGCCTCAAATATACACACAGACTGAGCATCCACAGCTCCTTGGGTTAACGGACCCAGGGCCCTGACCATGCCTCCCTGCACTAAGCACTGGTGAATGAAAAACATCGTCACAACACCATCCGTGTCAATCCCAGCACGACCACACGCTATTAACACATCATCTTTCTTTCTAAGCCCCTGTAGTTCAGACCTGTTCTGCTTAATCTTTCCCCAAAAAACAACGCCCTCAGCCCGGAGATCAATACTGAGAATGTTTCGTGGACCGCCACTAAATGAGAAATGTCTCCTTCTTTATTTCAGGAGGGAATGTTCTCACTACAGCCGTACTCAGATGTACCAACACGTCCTCAATCGGTTACTGCACATCCTCCAATGGAATCCACTCCTCCGTCGGCTATCCTTGCCAGAATCATTGCAGCTGACCCCACAATCGGCACTTGGGTTACGGAAATTCGCCTTCCCAGAATTCACGAAACAATGTTTAGAAAGTAGAAATACGACGTAAAATTTGTTGTCACGTGATTTATCCGAAAATGAGTAAATAACACAAAAAGGCATTTCTCTTCAAATCGCATTTCTTGCCACTTGTGCGGATGATGGATCTTCACCTTGCAGAAAATCGTATTACGGCCATTACTCTAAGTAGGCTGTACCCCCACCCACCCCATCAACACCCCCAGCTCATCACCACACGGCCTGGATAGCCTGTACACAGATTCAGTCATCAGTTGTCACAAAGAACACGAGGAACTGAGGCTCCAGTGATCGAACTGGGAAATCAATCTCGCATTTCCCATCTGCGTGTTTCAATGTCGTTTGAAATTCCAGTCTCTGTGAATCACATTTGGCGAACCGTCTGCCTGACTTAATTCATTCCATTCAATTTACTTCCTCATCTGCACCTTTATTTGTGTTATGACAGAGCAGCCTGGCGTGCTACTGAGAGCCAGTCCACGCTCTTCTCTGGATGCCCTTTGGGAGACGAATTCCAAAGTGCGGGAAGAGGTGGGGAATTTTATAAATTAAACAGAAAATGTTATGCAAATATCGACCTGACCGTGTTTTCCACAGATCAATGCTGCACTCACTCATGCCGAGGTTCAGACCGCATTCCGCTCCCGGATCAGCAAACCAAAGGCAGAGAGTACCTCATCATGTATCACACAGTGACTTTTAGGCTGCCATACTTAAGCTGTATTTTGATATAATTTGCACAAGTATTCAGTCTGTGCCATTTGTGAAAAGTGAGATCCAATTATGGTCAGATCTTTGCAACATTTAAATAACAATATTAGCATTCACTAAATAACACTATTCTTCAAGGAAGGCATTTGAATATTGTCCGTCATTTGCTCTGAGACAAACGATGGACTCAAGGAGAAAAGTAAAATTCAAGACGTCTGCATGTGTTCATCTCAGGGAATGAATGTAATTTATATTTTGCGCATAAAACCACAGGTAAAGTTTTGATTTAACTGTCAGTTGTCTCCACATCAAACCACATTCCGCACCACACCCGTCCCTTGGTGAGAGGTTAAATGTTGCATCCGGCTCCACAGTATTTCTTAATCCACTCAGACACTCGGATTGGATTAGCCTCAGCTCATTGCATTTCTGATGAAGCGCAGGTAAAAGGCTGAAGGAAACATAATCATTTTCCCCAGGCACTGACGTTAGAACACAGGGAGGACAGCAACTTGTGACAGTAACTCGATTCTCACAGAACAGCCTGCGATTCAGAACAGTCCCTCCAGCTGGGTACAAGGCGTGGAGACATATTTAGATAAAGCCGTCACTTTGGGTCATGACGATAAAACAGAATGATCTTTCATCATGGTGCGTTTATTTACCTTTTGAACTCATAACGTCTGCTCACTTTCGGAGTACACTGGGAACAGAAGCAGGAGCTCCTGTACAAGGTAGGACAATATATACTGAAAAACTTCAGAGCTTTAATATGAAAAGTCGCTTCGCTCTTTTTTTGGAAGGGTGATGTAAGATCGAGAAGTAATTAGACTATTTCATGAATTGTGGATCTGAAACAAATTAACTCTTGAAGGAATTAGCGATTCTATTGAGTTAATTAAATGACATTTCTGAGCGCCATCTCCCTCGGAATCTTGCTTTGTTGGAAATATTACTGATAAATGTCGCATGTTCCGTACAGTTACGAATAAAAAGCAAAAGCCGGGAACTTCTGAGCACCAGCCAGCCCCAAACCATCACCCAACCCAGTGCTTCCAGCAGCAGGAAGCTGATCCATCCACACGTATCTTATACTCTGGGGTTTCATGATCCCGGACGAAGTCACGCGAGGTTTCGTTTTGTTTATTTTTTTCACGCTACTCCGGCGTTCTTGTCCAGTTCGATGTTATTTACCCATCGCCGATCGCCCAGTAGTTAAGTACAGGAAGTAATTAGGTAAACTAACAATGTTATTGTGCAATATAGGGGAAAGGTAAGGAGATTATGCTTCAAATGTATCGGCCATTGGCGAGAGCAGTTCTAAAGTAAGGCATACAATGGCGTTATCTTATTACAGAAAGAATGTTAACTAGTTGGTAGAAGTACAAAGAAGATTTCCCATACTGATGCCTGGAATGCGTGAGTTGTAGAATGATAAAATTTTTGTCAACCTTGGTTTGTGTTCGCTGGTTTAGAAGAATGAGGGGGAGCTTCATTGCATTAACTGGAGCTTGGAAGTATGAGTTCGGCCCGTCGAGTCTGCTCTGCTATTCATTCACGGCTGATTTATTTTTTACTCTCTGCATCAGTCTCCTGCCTTCTCCCCGTAACCTTTGACGTCAAGACTAATTAAGAAACTATAAACCTCCGCTTTTAAATACACCCAATGACTTGGCTTCCACAGCCGTCTGTGACGATGTATTCCACAGATTCACCACACTCTGGTTCAAGAAAGTCCTCCTCATCTCAGTTTGAAAGGGACGTTCTTTTATTCTGAGGCTGTGCCCTCTGGTCCTAGAATCTCCCACTACTGGAAACATCCTCTCCGTGTCCACGCTACACAGGCCTTTCAATATTCGGTGGGTCTCAATGAGATCCCCCTCATTCTTCTAAAATTCAGCGAGTACAGGCCCAGAGCCATCAAATGCTCCTCATATATGAACACTTTCACCCAGGGATCATTCTCGCAAACCTCCTCTGGACCCTTTCCAACGCCAGCACATCCTTTTTCAAATATGGAGAACGAAACTGCTCACATTGCTCCAAGTGTCGTCTGACTAACTTCGTATAAAACCTTAGAGTTACATCCTTGCTTTGACATTCTGGTCCTCTCAGAATGAATGCTAGTATTGTATCGGTCTTCCTTACTACCGAATCGACCTGCAAGTGAACCTTCAGGGACCTGTACCAGGACTCCCAAGTCCCTTTTCACCTCCGATTCCTGAGTTATCTCCCCGTTTAGAGAATAGTCTACGCCTTTATTCCTTCTACCAAAATGCATGACCACACACATCCCGACGCAGCGTTCCATCTGCCGCTTCGATGCTCATTCTCCCAACTCATCTAATTCCTTCCGCAGCCTCCCTGCTACCTCAACACTACCTGCTCCTCAACATATCCTTGTGTCATCTGCAAACTTACCCACAAACCATCAATCCCGTCATTCAAATCATTAACAGATGATATGAACAGTAGCGGACTCAACACCGACCCGTGAGGACCACCACTACTCACCGGAATCCAACCAGAAAAGGCCCCCTTTATTCCCACTCTTTGTCTTCTGCCAGTCAGCCAATCTTCTGTCTGTGCTCGTAACGATCCTGTAATACCATGGGCACCTATCTTATTTAGCAGCCTCATGTGCGGCAGCGCCTTGTCAAGGCCTTCTGAAAATCCAAGGTAAGAACATCCGCTGACTTTCCTTTGTCTATCTTGCCTGTTACTTCCTCAAAGAATTCCAACAGGGTTGTCAGGCAAGATCTCCTCTTCCGGAACCCATTCTCACTTTGGCCTATTTTATCATGTGCTTCCATGTACCCCGAAACCACATCCTATATAATGGACTAACCACTGAAATCAGGCTGATCAGCCAATAATTACCTGACTTCAGTCTCCCTCCCTTCTGAAAGAGTGCAGTGACATTTTCGATGTTCCAGTCCTCTGGAACCATTCCTGACTGTAGTGATTCCTCAAAGATCACCACTGATGCCTCCACAATCTCTTCAGTGACATCTTACAGCAACACGTAGTGTAATCCAGCTGGTTCAGGTGACTTATCCAACTTCAGACCTTTCAGCTTCCCAGGCACCATCTGCTCAGTTATTTTAATGACACTCACTTCTGACCCATGACTCGCTCCAATTTCTGGCATGTTGCTGAGTGTCTTTCACAGTGAAGCCTGACGCAAAAACCTATTCAGTTCGTCCGCTATTTCTTTGTGCCCATTACTACTTTTCCACCGTCAATTTCCAGCGGTCCAATCTCCACGCTTGCCTCTCTTTTACTCTTTATATATCTGAAAAAAACCTTCTGGTGTAATCTTTTCTAAACTTGGCTAGCTTACCTTCATATTTCATCTTGTCTCCCCTTATTGCCTAATTGCCGTCAACTGGTTTTTCAAAACTTTCCAATCTGTCTTCCCGCTAAATGTTGCAATATTGTGTGCCCTCCCTTTTACTTTTATGTTGTCTTTGACTTCTGTTGTCAGCCACTGTTGCCTCATCCTCTGTTTAGAATGCTTATTCTTCTTTGGGTGTGAAATGATTCCGTGTCTTCCGAATTATTACCAGAAATTCCTACAATTGCTGCTCTGCTGTCTTCCTTGCTCGGGTCCCCATTCAATCAAATCTGGTCAGCTCCTCCGGCATACATTCGTAGTTACATTTACTCAACTGTAATACCGATAGTTTCTCCCTCTCAAACTGCAAGGTGAATTCTATAATATGATCGCTGCCTCCTTCGGGCTCCTTTACCTTAAACTCCCTAATCAAATCTAGTTCATTGCACAACACCAATCCAGAACTGATTTTCCCTCGTGGAAACGACCACAAAGGGCTCTAAAACGCCATCTCGTAGGCATTCTCCAAATTCCTTCTCTTCCGATCAAGTGCCAACCTGATTTTCCCAGTCTACCTGCATATTGAACTAGAATACAGAAGCATTAATTAGTTGGCGTAGTGAATTTGAATTTTCAGAAGTTTTTTGAAAAAGTCAAACACATGGGATTATTCAACAAGATTGGAGCACATGACTCTCGGATTATATCCTGAGATAAATTGAGATTTTATTATCGGATAGAAACCAGGGTAACATAATTGGATCTGTTTCGGTTTCCCAAACTGTAATTAGTAAAGTATCGCAGTGTTTCACGCTTGGACCACAACCATTCTCAATCTTTATCTAGATGTAACTGAGGGGACCGAAAGTCATATTGCTACCTCTGATGAGTCGAAACGAGTGAGATTGTGAATCCACTGTGTCCGGCCTGAAATCATCTCACACACTTGTGGGCACAACAACAGTGACCCATTGGTGACAGAATTCCATGCCAATCATGAGAACGAAAGATAGTTGCTCGGAATAACAACGAGTAGTGGAGGATGTTGATAGGCTTTGAAGGGATAGGGACAAACTGCGTGGGTGTGCAAAAGGATGAGAGATGGAATATAATGTCTGAAGATATGTTGTCATTCGATTCCAGAGAATAGAAATTGCGAGAGATTTGGTAAAATGAGCATTCGAATGGACCCAGATGCACTCTCACGCGCCACTGAATGCGAAAACGTATGCGTTGTAATCCGTCGGAAAGGCAACTGGAATGTTTGCAAATTTTACGAGACTATTTGCATACAGTCTTTGTAATTATATCCGGCCTTGATGAAACACACCTTGGAGTATTGTGCACAGTTTGTTGGCTTTACGAAAAGAAGCGTGTGTCCCGAGACTAAGGACCCGGCTAATTCGACTGTATGAACTGTAGAGGATGGGTCTCATGGGATTACACCGAGCCAAACGATGTACGAACTCGTTCACAAGTATGTTTCTTTTCTCGTCTTATTTATTGTTAATCAATTGTTGATACACTGTTTATTAAAGAGCACCAGAGTTTTGGAACGCCTCTCTCCGCAATGTCTGAAGGAGGTGATCCAGTGATCTCAGCAACGAGGAGGAGCACAGGTTTGTTACAGAATTCTGTAAATTATAACTGTTGTCCTGACGAATCAAGGTCGGACTGTGACATTGAATGGAAGGGGCTTGGGTACTGTTGTAGAACCGAGTGACTTTGGAGTTCAGGCGAATATTTCCCTTAAAGTGGAGTCATAGGTAGACGGGACAGTGAAGAAGGCTTTTGGCATGCTGACCTTCAGCTATCAGAACATTGAAAGAAGAATTTGATATGTTCAGTTTCAATTCTACAAGACAGAGGTGAGGCCATGTTTGGAGTACTGGTTTCAGTTTTGTTCACCTTGTTATAGGAAAGATATGGTTAAACTGGAAAGAGTAGAGTGCAAATATCAACAAGGACGTTGCAGGGACTGGGAGACTGCTATAAGGAGATATGACTCTTTACTCTTTGGAGCGTAAGAGACCGAGGGGTGATCTCATTGAGGTAGATAAAATCGTGAGGGGCATAGATAGAGTGAAGGATCTTTTTTCAGGGTTGCGGAATTGAAAAGTAGAAGATATAATTTTAAGGTTAGAGGTGAATAAATAATAAGAACTCGAGTGGCAACTTTCTGAACACTTTTTAACACAACTTTTTTTTCCAGACAGCTATCAGATGAAGTGGTTGAGGCAGGTAACTGAGATCACGGATAATGGTCCCCAAGACTGGTTCAAATCCATCCAGCCCATATTAGAATATTTATTTTCAAATTATTAAAACAAATATGTCAACTCACTGTGAAAAGTAAATACCAGTGGCGGATAATGGTCAATGGGACTTATTCTGGCTGGAGGTCGGTGACTAGTGGTGTTCCGCAGGGATCCGCACTAGGACCTCTTCTGGTTTTGGTGGAAACAACAGCATTCTATGAAAACATAGAAAAGTGGGTTCGTTGGTTACCAGACGATACAAAGATTTGGGGCGTAGTGGATACGATAGAAGGTTGCCAAAGGTTGTAGCCTGAAATAGAGCATGGGAGGAGAAGTAGTAGATGGAGTTTAATCCGGCCAAGTGTGTGGTGTTGCACTTTGGGATATCAAATGCAAAACGACAGTACGCTGTTAATGGCAAGTCCCTCAGCGGTGTTGACGCACAGAGATAAATTGGTAAATTGGTTTATTATTGTCACATACACCAAGGTACCGTGAAAAACTTTGGTTTGTATGCCAACAAGATGTTAGGATAGAGGAAGAGGTATATAGAAACAAGTCCAAGACAGCGTGCAGCAAAGATCGTAAGAGGGACAGGCAGGTGAAAAGACAGGACAATTTGCTGAACAATATAAATACAGCGAAATCAGTAGCAGATCCTGGTCTAAATGGACTGTATTTAAATGCACGGAGCATTAGAAATAAAGTAGATGACCCAGTGGCACAGCTCCAGATTAAAAAGTATGATATTGTGGCAATCACCGAGTCATAGCTTCATGACGGATGTGATTGGGAACTGAGTGTCCAAGGGTACACAGTGCATAGGAAAGATAGGCGGGTAGGCAGAGTGAGTGGTGTGGCCCTGATGGCGAACAATGATATAAAAATAGAAGGAAGGGACATAGGGTCAGAAGAAGTGGAATCCTTATGGGTGGAGTTAAGAAATGCCAATGGTGAAAGGAGAATAGTAGCAGTTATAAATATATATGCCCCCTAACAGCATCCGGGATGCAGACTACAAGTTACGGTTAGAAATAGAAATATCGTGACATAGAGACAATATCAAGATAATTATGGGGGATTTTAACCTGAAGGTGGATTGGGAAAGCCCCTAAGGTGGTGGATCTCAGGAGAGAGAGTTTTGAAATGTCTAAGAGATGGATGTTTGGAGCAACGTGTTGATGAGCCCACCAGGGGATCGGCTGTTTTGGATTGGGTGCTATGTAACGATCCTGAGGTGATTCGGGAACTAAAGGTAAACGAACCATTAGGAAGTAGTGATCACAATATGATTGAGTTCAGTTTCAAATTTGAAAAGGGGAAGGTGATATCGGGTGTATCACTATTTCAGTGGAACAAAGGAAATTACAGTGGCATGAGAGATAAACTGGCCCGAATTGATTGGAAATGTAAGCTGGTCACCAGCTCCCCCTGTCAGTTCCAGACTCGCTCGGCCATCTGCGGGACCTGGGGGAGCGAGCGACTGGTCTGAGGAGCCAGGTCGGTCACCTATTTCCTGTTTGGACATAGGCGTCAGTGCAGGACCGGGTCCTGCGGGAGGCCGCTCTACACCAGGACATCATCCAGGGAGATTTCGAGGACACGTACTACAACATGACCCTCAAGGTGCTGCTGGGTCTGGAGTTGCTCTGCTTCTCCTACCCCTCCGCCTCCTTCGTGATGAAGACCGACTCTGACATGTTCGTCAACACTGACTATCTGATGGAGCTCCTGTCCCGGGACCCGCACCGGAGGAAACTCTTAACTTGAATAATTATGCAAGGCTTCGTACCTGTTCCTGAAAATTCCAGCAAGTGGTACGTCAGCAAGGATGAGTACTCCAGGGACAAGTACCCACCCTACTGTTCTGGCACCGGCTACGTCCTCTCCACTGACTTGGCCTGCTGTGTGTGGGAGGTCTCCGAAAAGGTGCCCAAAATAAAAATTGAAGATGCTTGCGTGGGACTTTGCCTGGCGGAGCTGAAGGTAGAACCCATGAAAATTCACTCTCAACGCGTCTTCTAAGGTCACAAGGTACCGTTCTCCACCTGCACCTACCGGCAGCTCATCACCTCCCACTGGGTAAGAGACTACGAGAAACTGCTGTTCTGGAGGGGGTTGCAGGACTCGGCCGATGAGAAATGCCCTGGGGAACCGTAACGGAGGCCGCATTTCCTCTTGTCTTCCACCTTCATCAGAGGACAGATGTGCTACTTTAAGCACGGGAGGGAGTCGGCAGAGGGAAGATAATCGGGAGAGAGCTGAAGAGGAAAGAGGGCTGGGAAGGTGGTAGAGGCGAAAGCAGCAGATCGGGAAGGAGACAAGAATGAGAATGTTGGAACTGACAGCAGGGTAAATGCGGATAGAGAGCGAGAGGTATGGGCGAGGGAAGAAGAGACCAAGCTAATGAACAGCCAAAAATCAAGGAGTGATAGAGTAGGGAGAGAAAGAGAGAGGGTGAGACAGCTCTATAGATAGACAGACATAAAGGCATAGACAGATAGATAGATAGATAGATAGATAGATAGATAGATAGATAGATAGATAGATAGATAGATAGATAGATAGATAGATAGATAGATAGATAGATAGATATAGATAGATAGATAGATAGATAGATAGATAGATAGATAGATAGATAGATAGATAGATAGATAGATAGATAGATAGATAGATAGATAGAGATAGAAAGAGAAAGAGAGAAAGAGAAAGAGAAAGAGAAACATTCCTTGCTAGAACACTACCAGTCTACAACAGCCTATTGCAGTAATTTCAGTCAAGCCGCAATCTCAGTGTACGAATGCTACATCTATCCGAGGAGGAAAACAAGATAGAAGAAGGAAAACACTTATAATGAGATCCTTCACCAGCTGGCCTGTATGAACTCAACAGGATACTTAGATAAAATGCGGGGCAGAAGGATTGGAGTCTCTGTCTACATCTAAGTTGTGAAACAAATGCCAACGAATGATTGCTGAGCTGAAACGTAACTTTGTTTCTATTAACACAACCAATGCCCGGCCTGCTGTGTTTCCAGCATTTTCTGTTTTTTTTTCTTCAGATTTCTAGAACATGCAGATTTTTGTTTTATTTCGTGTCGACCAAATGTGTGTCCAGACCAGGGGAGGATAATAAACACCCATAAAGAGGCGGGGATGGCGAGGAGCGCGATCCCCACTACCTCCTTGTTCATTGCACGCCTGCTGTACCTGTTGGTGATATGAACGCATGGTCAGGAGCTGATATCCACAGTACGATGAGGCCATGGATCAATAATCAAGGGAACAACCACACAGAAATGCCAGTACGCACCCTGAAATATTTTGCTGCCCGTGACGTTATCCTGGATGTCAGATCCAGCAGGCAGCCCAGATATCAGAGAAGTAATCCCAGAAACTACAGTGTACCAAGCTCGGCTGTCGGCGCCGAGACCACAGGACAAAGTCAGGCGTCCTGCAATACACAGTGGATTAGGACTGCAGGGTGTGGACATCCGATTGCATCAGACTGTGATTCAGCTTGCCCTTTACGCACTTTCAAAAGATGTTTTCCAATTAACAGATAATAGACTTTGTCCAAATGAAGCACAGAAGACTAAAATTAGAGTGCCATGGGAAATGAATTTGAAATTGGATAGGGAGGGCGGCGAGAGGGAGAAGAAGGAAGGAGGTGACAGTAAAGGGCAGTGAGAGACGAAGGAAGAGGGGAAAGTATGGGATCGGAAGGTAGATGGAGACGAAGAAAGTGCTCTGTAGTCAGAAGAAACGATCAGTCACAAAATGGCCGTTTTGTTATTCATTTACTGTGATTGAACAATTACAACGTTCCAATGATTCAATGAACATCTATTTCATTTGTTACTCGCTGGTACTTCAATGTGCTTTCAATTGCATTCATGATCTGCTGTTATTTTAATGCGTCTTTTCTCACATCCACCAGTTGATTGTGCTCAATGTGTATTTGTTTATATCAATTTCTCCTTGCTGGATTTCATTGCACTTTGAATAAAACATTACGAGCTGCCGTTTGTCCATTTATGATGTCCAGGTATTTTCATATGTTTTGTTACATTTGTCCGCTTTTATGTCATGCAGTTTTAATGAAGTTATTTATTGACATGTATATTTTTCTCTGCCAATCAGGTACATTTAAACATAGGTGAAAGATCTTCAGCAATGGTTATGGGCAGTAACGTGATTTGGCCGAGTTCCAGGTAACCACTTTCAGAGTCCCGGGGCTCTAATCCAGAAAAGGGAGTGTGAGTGGGAGGGCGGTAAGTCCAGACACCAGGCCAACGTCTCTCAGATCTATCCCGTTGAATATTTCCAATGCTCCTCGTGCTTCATATTCGGAGCATGTTGAGAGTCCAGTTACGTTAAGATATATTTGAATAAATTCTTGTGTTCTGCATTACCCAAAACATGTTAAATCTAGAGATGGGATTGTACACAATGCGGGCTGAAATAGAGTCTGCCTACTGGTGTGGAGACTGCTGACAGGGACGTCAAGTGAAACACTTTACCAAGGGTTTTATGGCCAAAGAATAAACTATATTCTCTGATATCAGCAGACGGAAGAGATTTTTTTTATGTTTTCTAATTCAGTTCATTGTTTATCTTGGTGCACATGACTGACAATATTCAAACTTATTCCTGTTCATCAGGCTTTGCACAATGGCGTGTTTTATTGAATGTCATTCCTTTCTGTAAAGCTTTCAAAGTTCTAATAACTGTAAAGAATCCCACTTTGCACAAAATACTGCAAACTCAATATTTTTTTTCCAATATGTAGCTTTAATGTTTGCAGTCTAACCTTCTGCTTTTGGGTTGCTGATCTGGGCGTGGACTGCGGTCTGAAACTCAGCACTGAGTGAATGTAGTATCGTTCTGTGGAGAGCACGGTAAGGTGGATATTTGCATAACTTATTTGCTGTTCCTTTTATAGACACCGCACTTCTTACTGTACTTTGAAACTTGACTCCGAAGAGCCAACCAGATAATAACGAACCCTGGTTCTTAGAAACACGTCAGATTTCAGTGTCAGGACAAAAGTAAAGATGGGCATGAGAAAATAAAACAAACGGAACCGGGGGAAAAATCCGATTGTTGAAAGGGTGCGTCATGTTCCGCCCCAGGATGACTCAGTGGGACTTCACGACGCTGTGAGATCTTCAGACCAACAGGGCAAGATGCCAAGTGTGGGCAGTTCGAACCGTGAGGAGGAATTGGATAGAATTAGAACAGATGAGACTGTGTAGGTTTAATTGGAGTTTATGAAGTGCATTTGGGGCTTAAAGAACGTAAGTAGGAAGGAGATATTTCACTTAGCATAAGTGTACATAACAAGAGACAGGGACTTAACAGAGAAACTGTCGAACTAGAAAGAAAGTGATGGAAATAAGATTCACCCAGAGGGTGCCGAGGGTCTGGAACCCAGAGTCAGAGATCGGGGTTAAGACTCAAATAGCCATCACATTTAGGCAGTATTTGGAAGTGCACTTTAAAAACTTTGAGCTCTGTGACCATGGGCCCACGGCTTGTAGTAGGATTACGTCCTGCAGCTGCTGTTCAAACAGCACAGACACATCGGGTTAAATGGACGCCTGTGACGTCATGTTCTGTGAGACTGTTAGGCCGAAAGGAACCAGGCAGAAACCCTCTCTGGCCCAGGACGCCTGGGGACCCTACGTGTGAAACCCAAGCTGCTAATGCAAGGGCGTCCTTGAGAATCGCTGGTGGCAGCTCGTAACTTCCATCCTGTTTCTGGACTCGTTTCTGCGACCTGCAGTGGAGCAGTGACTCGCTGGGGTGAAAGTGCGCTTCACACGGAGCCCTCAGTTTTACACTGGGAGGAGAGTGGAGGAATGATGACGTCAGACATTTGTATGGGCTTGTCGGCCTCTGCTCACAGGCGATGGGACAATATTCAATGATAATGTACACATTTCACTGAAATTCCCATGCTTCATAAACCTACAAAAGTGCAATGATATGTGAATGGAAGCAAACGTTACTGCAAGATGCTGCAAACTTTGTGGAAACAAGACCTAAGCGGGTATTTTACAACATGTAGATTAAATTTCACAAAGGTAATTTCACCCTGAGTTCCATGATCAATACAGAAACCTTCTGGGACTACTTCAAAGATGTTAATGCATGAGTTGAGCGTGAATAGCGATCTGCAGCTCAGCACCGAGTGGGGAAGAATGACTGCTGTGGAGAAGATAAGGTCTCCACACATTGTTTGTTTTTTCGTTAGATTTTACTAGAGACCCTGACTCTCCCAGCAACTTGAATCCCAACTCTCGGTTTATCTCCAGATACCGCACGAACTGCCTCTTGGAAGCACGAAAACTTCGGTCGCCGAGACTCAAAGAAAGACGAAGATGGAAGAAAGAACAAACGGAACAAAGAGAAATGCCCTGTTGTTGAGACGGCGTTTAGCTGTCAGCTTTGAGGTTTCTCGTAAATTTGTGTGATATTGAGTCCAACGATCAATGAGCCGGGCCCCGAAGGTGTGCGTTGTGAGCACAGACTGCGATGACTTGCTTCAGAATGGAGGAAGCTGAAGAGAGACCATTGAGTTGAATAAAGCTGAGTGGACCTGGATAAAGTAAGTAGGGAGGACCTATTTCCTTTAGCGGAGGGAATCAAAAACCAACGTCATTTGGGGAAGTATTGGGAGGAGATGAGGTCTTTTTTCACTGAGAGGATATGACCGCTGGGGTGTGGAACTCACTGAGAGGGCGTCGGAGGTGCAGACCTTCGTAATATTTAACTATATGACGAGAGATGTGCACTTGAACGACAGTGACCTTGAAGGTCCTTGTTCTTGAAGTTGGGATTTGGCCGAATAGCCCTTTCCTAACTGAAACAGGTACAAAGACCAATTGCCTCCTGCACCGTAAATATTGTATGATTCTTCACCAGGCTGTAACCCCTGAGTGTTTATCGGCCATGCGCACATCACAAGGGTTCTGCAAATGTCCACAACTCTAAACTTGAAACTGGATCATGCCTCTGCTGTGTTGTGTCACATGTACCCGCCCCTAAGCACACTCATGGTCACAGTTTTCATTTGGGAATTCCACGATGAGAAATGGGAATGGAATGGAAGCTTTGGAAGATTCCAGTTAAAGCGAGGCGTTAGTTGTGTTGGAAGGATCGGGATCCTGGAGCTGTTAGTCTTACAACAGTTGTAGTTGAGCGGATTTGAAATCCAGAGCGGAAAAACGGAGAAAAGCTTCCTTTTGGCTGAAAACCAAAAGTGGCGTGTAGGAAAATGCATTGAAACCATCCGTGGTGACAATCTGGAATGCACGGTGGCGGGGTGGGGGGGAGGAAAGATTGTAACGGGGTCTTCGTGAGGATCCTAAGGGATCCAAAGGAATGAATTTGCAGAGGAACGGGAGACGGCGGGAGTGAGATTGGCTGCATCACACCTACTTGGAGCCGGTTCAAAATCGATGGCCGAATGGACCCATCCCGTCTGACTGGGTGATGTTTGGCTCCAATTGTCCCAGCCCCATCAGTCACTCCACACCACTAAGATCCGGTATTTTGGTATAATTCCAACAAAATACCTCACCGCCCTTCCATCGGCTGAGAATTGAAGTCACGAGTATTAAACAGGATTTGACTTGAGTTCCTCGCAGCGCGTCATATGAAAGGTCCGAGCTGTCACAGGGAGAAGAGGATGAGGGGAAACAGCAGTGAAAGGTGCAGCAGATGGGCAAAGAATTTAAACAAGTATTCACGCCGAGTCCCTGCGGCCTCTCTGACCCAGCAACGACACTTGTTGCTTCATTACCTCGGTCACTGCCACCCTGATAAATCCACGTCTCCAATTACCTGGCTGTGGTGAGGAAACGAACAAATGAATCAGTTTGCAACCCCGGGATTTCACGGTATGTGTGTTACACATTCCCGAACGTGTTCAAACCACTGCGTCTCCCTGAGGTCAGCCGATTCCATCATTCCTCAGTTTTCCCACAATCAACTCACTATCCCATCAACGGAGAGTCATTTTGTGGAATCTTGTTGTGTGTAAATTGGAAGTTGTGTTCCCTACATCGCTACAGACACCATCTTTCAAGGGCATGTCATTTGCATTAAAGGGTTTAGGACTGTTCTGTGTGTGAAAGACAAAACATCGCCCCTACACCCTGCTGTGATCAGTGCAGCGAGCTCCTATTCTGGACTCTGGTGAACCATGTTGCTGACGTTACGGTCCTTGCGCTGCAGGACCGTTAATACTCTGCACTATTCGCTCGGAGCCCTTTCCCCGCCTTCTTCCAGAAGACATCGACGACTAGAGAAAGAACAAAGGCGGCCATTGAACTCGGCCGCACCGAGAAAAAGTCTCAGGAGCAATGCAAAACGAAGGTCCAACATTTGTGGCAGAAGCGACACCGGGGCGGGTACCGCCGGACTAAGTTCGGAGAGCAGCGGGGAGTGCGGACTAGTGGATTTCACAGCCAACACGGACGTTCAACCTAAAAGGAGTGACACACGTGGAACCGGGTGAGCGGCCGCGTCCGACGTGAACCCAGTGCGGCTGCTGGCACCGCGGACCAACATGGGATGGAAACAAGGACCATAGGTAGGGCAGATCCGCGGAAGCTGACGCATTTTTAGACCCCAAACCATCTTTTACAACACCTTACCAACTAGGTCTGGAAATCGGCAACGTTGAATATTCGCCGGTGTCCTTGCAGACAGCTGCTGTTGGTCTCCCTCCTGAGCGTGTTCACCCTGACTCTCCTTTCACTATAATTTTACCAGAGAGGGAAACCTTTACTAAATACTGGAAACCGGTTAAACAGAAGCCAGGTGATCGGGTGCGGTTGGCAGCCCTCGCTCTGTCAGAGGAGAACTCACGTTGCTGCAAGATTGACAGCGGTGATCATGAATCCATCGAAAAGGCTGTTTTAAAGTCGATCACAGTCGCAAACAAGTATCGAGTCCTTATTGAAATAGATTACTTAGAGCAGACCGGAGACTGTGCTTCTTTTGTTAAAATCCGTAAATACTTCGCTTTTCCTTTGAACGGGGAGGAACACAACTTCCCCCTAGGCAACTCCATGGTTATCACTGAAAATATAGAGATGCTTGAGCGCATCCTCAGGGCCATCAACGCCCCTCACAGCCTGTACAGTGTCCACGTTGATAGGAAATCCCCAGGGACATTTCACTCGGCTGTCCGCACCATCACTTCCTGCTTCGGGAACGTCTTTGAGGTCGCAAGATTGGAGACCGTGCCGTACGCGTCATGGTCCAGGGTCGGGGCTGATTTAAACTGCATGGAAGAGCAGCGGGCGAGCTCGGTCCGCTGGAAATACTTCATCAATGTTTGAGGAAAAGATTTTCCCATCAAAAGTAACAGCGAAATAGTCAAAAAGCTCAAGGCAATGAACGGTTCCAAATTCATAGAATCATGCGTTCTACCGGAATATAAAACAGCAACTAATCACTTCCGGTGTCGGTCCGCACCACGCACACCTCCTGGTGTTCTGCACATTCAACTTCCCAACCATTCATATTCCCGTTTATCAGATATGCATCCATGCATCCATCCATCAACCAACCGATCGATCGGTCGATCCATCCATCTATCTATCTATTCATCCGTTTATCCATCCATCCATGCATCCATTATTCATCCATCCATCCAACCATCCGTCCATCCATCCATTCATCCATCAATCCACCAATCCATCTCTCCATCCGTTCACCCTATCCATCCATCCATCCATCAATACACCAATCTATCCATCCAGCTGCGGGAGGTCTGTTGACATGTCCCACCAGAGTTTCTTCCAACCGCTGCGAATACCCTTCCACACCGAACCTCAAATCCCACACTTCTTTTTATTCTATGTCTCGCATTCGACCGTGTACTGACGGGCCCATCCGCCCATACATTCACTCCTTCCCCCCATAGGGATACACCCATCACTTTGTCAATCTCTAATATTCCAAATGTTATACCTTCCTTCCAACAGTATCCTGCCATTCATCCCTCTCTCTATCCGAGCACTCATTTTATCCAGTTCCCTTCTTCCTCCCATCCATTCCTCTCTCCCCGTGTAGCACCATATGGAATAATTTAGTTTTTACAACATTATGGTTCCATTCAGGAACCTTATCCATGTCGGCCGCACCATCCCGCATTGGGTCCGTAAAGGGGCATCTCATGCTCTCCTGCAGTGTTGAATTGTCTTCAACACCATTTCAAACAGCCAGGTCCAGGCGCGATCACATTCTGTGAGGCGAATGCTCTTCTCCGGTCTATTACCTCTACCAATTGCCCCCGACTTACAGTTTGTTAAAACAAATAGATCCTTCCTTCTTCTTCCACCTGGACCTCTCATAGATTTAGACACCCTCATTTTGTATCCCCTCTGTCGGTATCCTCTCTTTGTTTCCCTGACTTCCTGTTAACCACTGTAAGGTTTTCTATAATACCCCAGACTTATCTTTGCATTGACCCTCTCGTTGTATTCCATGAAATTTCCTGCCTTTGCCTATCCTGGCTTCCATGGATTTTATAATCCAGGCTCCGTAGATTTGACATTCGTACCCTTTTCCCCGTGGGAACACGTTTACTCAAAACGTCCTTCGATCATCTTCAATTACTCACACTTTCTGAATGATTTATTTTTATTTCTACGTTTGGACAAACTGCAGCTCACAACCGTTGTTCACACTTTAACGTTGTCCTTTTCCATACATTTGGTAAAGAAATTACCCCACCATGATCCATGAGATATTGTTTCCCTGCCGTTACGCCTTTCATCTGCCCAGCTTCATTCCTTAAAATCGAATCCAGGATTGCACACACAGTCTCGTCCCTGTTTCTCGAGTCCAATTCAGAGTCATTCTGTCACTCTTGCTACACTACAGCCTGGAATTTCCTACATGTGTTTTCGGGAGAATTTTCTGCCTTCCGTATTTTTCACGCTCAATACCTTCCAGTTAAAATTAAAATCCCGACAGTTTCTTAGCTAACTTGTGTGCAGGTAAGACATTTGTCATTTCTTTGTTGCTTCATCTTCCTCGGACAGTTTGCTGGTCTACAGTGACAGTGTCAGTGCCCATTTTGTGCTTCATTTATTTTTTTCTTCGGTTTGGTCTCATTTAATTATTCATCCAACAAATCATTCCCATTTTTAAATGATTAATACAAATGATAAGCAGCAACGGCCCCAACACCGATCCCTGGGGCACACACTAGTCACAGGCCTCCAATCAGAGAGACAATCATCTACTACAATCATCTCAGGCTTCTCCCGCTAAACCAATTTCGAATCCAATTTGCTACTTAATCCTAACTTCCGAACGACTTAACTGTCTGGCCCAGCCTCCCATGAGGGAGCTTGTCAAAGTCCTTGCTAAAGTCCATGTACACGATGTCCACAGCCTTTCTCTCATCGACCTTCTTGATAGGTTCCTCGAAAAATCTCTGTAATATAGGTTGGAGATTACCTACCACGCACAAAGCCAGGTTGACTAATCAGGCCCTGTCTGTACCAAAACTTATATATTCTGTTCCTTCGTATATCTTCGAATAATTTACCAACGACTGATGTCAGGCTCACCGGTCTGTAATGTCCTGGCTTATTGTAAGAGCCTTTTTGAATAACGGACCAACTTTTGCTATCTCCAGTACTCTGGCACCTCACCCATGGCTTAGGATATCTTGAATTTCTCTGCCAGGTCCCTTGCAATATCTGCACTAGCCTCCCACAAGGTCCCAGCCGGCACTTTGTCAGGCTCTGGGAATGTATCCACCTTAATTGGCCTCAAGGCTGCCATCACCTTCTCTTCCTTAATCCGGCATATAACCAGCATTACTGGGCGGAGCTCATTGCTCAATCATGGGGTTTCTAAATACGAGTGAAGTATTCCTGCTCCGATGAATAAAAATACTGAGATACCATCGGACGTCATTTCTCTGTCAATGAGGTCTGAGGTCAGTCGAGGAATCCCAACTGAAAGAAGCCCAGAAGATTTCATCTTACTTCCTGGTATCCACGTAGACGCCATGACAGGAGAATAGTTTTTTATCGTCATAAAGTTGACAACTCTGTCTAAATTTAGATGATCGTTGAGATGCGAAAGCAGTGGATTCAATTTAGAACCATTTTCAACC
The DNA here is from genome assembly GCF_009764475.1 of Pristis pectinata. NCBI lineage: Eukaryota > Metazoa > Chordata > Chondrichthyes > Rhinopristiformes > Pristidae > Pristis > Pristis pectinata. Next base: position 521,531 of record NC_067421.1, read on the forward strand.
AGGAGCACATCAAATAACAGTGGACCATCATTTATTGTCTGGTATATTAGCAAATGTCAAAAAATATATTCAATTTTTCAGTCATTGTTTGTCAGGGGAATTTTTAGAGCAGTTGTGATTAATTTGCCAGCTGGACAACATTCAACGAAAAAGCATTTGCTTTGCTATGGTTTTATTTATTAAACTCTTCTTTTGTTCAAGAGATTTCTCTCTTTGTAAATAACTTTCCAACCTACCCTTATGTGGGTAATAGTGGAGACGCAATCTACCTCACATTTTATTTGGGGTCAGAAAAATGTATATACAGTGGCAAGCAGAACTTCGGGTGCTACTTGTCAAAATTTCTGTTACGGTGAATAGCTAAGCAAGTAAAAGATGACCCGATTTACAAAAGGCATAAAGTTAAAGATGAGACATTTCTTTAATATTTTAAGCAAGATTACTTTATTGTTTCCATCTTTTATATCTTCAAAATAACAAAAAAGGAAAATGGCCCGAAGCAGAAGTTTGGACACCCTGCATGGTCAGTACTGAGTAACACCCCCTTTGGCAATTATCACAGCTTGTAAACGCTTTCTGTAGCCAGGTAACAGTCTTTCAATTCTTGTGTTAGCGATTTTCGCCCACTGTTCCTTGCAAAAGGCTTGTAGTTCTGTGAGATTTTTGGGCCGTCTTGCATGCACTCCTCTTTTGAGGTCTAGCCACAGATTTTCCATTATGTTTAGTTTGGACAACTGTCAGGGCCATGGCAAATCCTTTATATTGTGCCTCTTGAGGTAGTCCATTGCGGATTTTGTGGTGCGTTTAGGATCGTTATCCTGTTGGACTGCGCAGGCGCGGCGCGGGCTGTTTAAAAAGCCAACCGCCTATAGAGCGGGCAGCGTCGGAGCGGGCAGTAGAGTGAGTGGGACCAGAGTGTTCAGGGCTTTGGCTCAAGGGACTTCGGCGAAAAGGGGTATAGCAGGTGAGTAGCTGGTAGCTAGGCAAAGGTAAGGTTACTTGTTATCTATGATAAACATTTAAGTAGAATATCAGGAGGGGTAACTAAGATGAGCGGCCAGTGTGTGAGTGGCTCAGGGTAGGAGTGGAGACTTGAGGCTTTGGCTCAAGAGGCTTCGGCGAGCGGAGGCTGAGGAAGAGCTTGCAGCCTGAGAGGTAAGGACGGTAAGTTCCTTTAAGCTAATTAAAGTCGGATTGGGTAATATTGGCAGCATCTCGGGCAGTTGTGTGCTCCGAATACAGTATGTGGGAAGTTAGGGACAGCACTCTTGTCCTTGATGACTACACCTGTAAAAGGTGCATACAGCCACAGCTTCTGGCAAACCGTGTTAGGGAGCTGGAGCTGGAGCTGGATGAATTTCGGATCATTCGGGAGGTAGAGGCAGACATAGATAGGAGTTTCAGGGAGGTAGTTACACGTAGAAGTCAGGAGGCAGGTAGCTGGGTGACAGTTAGTAAAGGGAAGTGGATTAGACAGAAGGAACAGAGCACCCCTGTGGTCGTTCCCATCAAAAATAAGTATACCGTTCTGGATACTGCTGGTGGGGACAACATACCAGGGACAAGTTGTAGTGGTCGAGTCTCTGGCACCGAGGCGGGACCCTTATCTCAGATAGGAGGGAGGGTAAAGAGGAGAGCAGTAGTGATAGGGGATTCAATAGTTAGGGGGACAGAAAGGAGATCCTGTGGGAGAGATCGAGAATCCCGGATGGTCTGTTGCCTACCTGGTGCCAGGGTCCGTGATATTTCAGATCGAGTTCTTGATATTCTCAGGAGGGAGGGTGAGTAGCCAGATGTCCTGGTCCATGTTGGGACCAATGACGTGGATAGGAAGAAGGAAGAGGTCCTGCAAAGAGAGGTTAGAGAATTAGGTGCAAAGTTGAAGGACAGGACCTCCAAGGTTGCAATCTCAGGATTGCTACCAGTGCCATGTGCTAGTGCGGCTAGAAATAGGAGGATCATGCAGCTAAATACGTGGCTAAGGAGTTGGTGCAGGAAGGAGAGCTTCAGGTTTCTGGAAAATTGGGCTTTGTTCCAGGGAAAGTGGGATCTGTTCCGAAGGGACGGTTTACACCTGTACTGGAAGGGGACTACCATACTTGCGGGTAGGTTTGCTAGTGCTGCTCCGGTGGGTTTAAACTTGATTTGAAGGGGGAGGGGAACCAGAGTGTTAGAGAAGAAAGTGAGGAGGAAAATGATCGTGCGAGGTCTGCAGGTATGGACAGAAATCAAAGGTTTGTACATGATAGTAATGTTCTCAGGTGCATCTATTTCAATGCAAGGAGTATTGTAGGTAAAGCGGATGAGATTAGGGCGTGGATTGGCACGTTGGATTACGATGTTGTTGCTATTAGTGAGGCATGGTTGAAGGAGGGGCAGGACTGGCAGCTTAATGTTCCGGGCTTCCGTTGATTCAGACGTGATAGAGGGGGAGGGATGAAAGGAGGAGGACTGGCGTTACTGGTCAGGGAACAGATCACAGCTGTGCGTAGACAGAACAGCTCGGAGGGCTCGTCTACAGAGGCCATATGGGTAGAGCTGAGTAACAAAAAAGGTGTGGCCACGCTAATAGGGTTGTATTATAGACCGCCCAATAGTTAGAGAGAATTGAAGGAACAAATTTGTATGGAGATAGCAGACCGATGTAAGAAACAGAAAGTTGTGATAGTAGGGGATTTTAACTTTCCACATATTGACTGGGACTCCCACACTGCGAAAGGGTTGGATGGCTTGGAATTTTTCAAATGTGTTCAGGAACGTTTTCTAAATCAATATATAGAGGTAACAATGAGAGAAAATGCAATACTTGATCTCCTATTAGGGAACCAAGCAGGTCAGGTAACAGAAGTATGTGTCGGTGAGTATTTTGGATACAGTGACCATAATGCAATTAGTTTCAAGATAATTATGGACAAGGATAGGTCTGGCCCTCGAGTGGAGGTTCTAAATTGGAGAAAGGCCAATTTTGTGGAAATGAGAAAGGATCTAGGTAGGGTGGATTGGGATAAGTTATTTTCTGGCAAGGATGTGCTCAGTAAATGGTAAGCCTTCAAAGACGAAATTTTGAGAGCGCAGAGTTTGTATGTTCCTGTCAGGATTAAAGGCAAGGGTAACAAGGATAGGGAACCTTGGTTTTCAAGGGATATTGGTGAGCTCGTTAAGAAAAAGAGAGAGGTGTATTTCAGGTATAGGCAACTAGGAACGGATGAGGTACTTGAATATCATAGGAAATGTAAGAAAATACCAAAAAAAGGAAATCAGGAAGGCAAAAAGAAGACATGAGGCTGCTTTGGCAAATAATGTGAAGGTAAACCCAAAGGATTTCTACAGGTATATTAAGAACAAAAACGATAATAAGAGACAGAATTGGTCCCCTAGAAGATAAGAGTGGTCGTATATGCGTGGAGCCTCAGGAGATGGGGGAGGTCTTAAACATATTTTTTGCATCAATATTTGCCTAGGAAACTGGCATCGTGGATATGGAAGGAAGGGAAACAAGCACTAGTGTCATGGAACATATAGAGATTATAAAGGAGGAGGTACTTGATGCTTTACGGCGAATAAAGATAGATAAATCCCCAGGGACTGACAAGATATTTCCTCGGACCTTGAGAGAGACCAGTGTAGAAATTGCAGGGGCCCTGGCAGATATATTTAAAATGTCCTAGCCACGGGTGCGGTGCGGGAGGACAGGAGGATAGCTCATGTTGTTCCATTGTTTAAGAAAGGCTCGAAGAGTAAACCGGGTAATTACAGGCCAGTGAGCCTGACATCAGTAGTGGGCAAATTATTGGAATGTGTTCTGAGAGATAGGACATATAAGTATTTGAACAGCCAAAGGTTGATTAAGGATAGTCAGCATGGCTTTGTGCGTGGTAGATCGTGTCTAACGAATATTGTGGAGTTTTTTGAGGAGGTCACTAAGAAAGTAGATGAAGGTAAGGCTGTGGATGTTGTCTGCATGGACTTTAGTAAGACCTTCGACAGGGTCCCACATGGGAGATTAGTTCAGAAGGTTCAGTCAGTGGGTATCCACGGAAAGGTTGTAAACTGGATTCGAAATTGTCTGAGTGGGAGAAGACAGAGAGTGGTTGTGGATGGTTATTTCTCAGATTGGAGGCCTGTGACTAGTGTTGTGCCTCAGGGATCTGTGTTGGGGCAATTGTTGTTTGTTGTATATATCAATGATCTAGATGATTGGATCAGTAAGTTTGCGGATGACACTAAGATTGGAGGTGTAGTGGACAGCGAGGAAGGCTTTCAAAGCTTGCAAAGGGATCTGGACCAAATGGAAAAATGGTCCAGAAAATTGCAGATGGAATTTAATGCAGACAAGTGTGAGGTGTTTTATTTTGGAAGGACAAATCAAGGGAGGACATACACAGTAAATGGTAGGGCACTGAGGAGTGCAGAGGAACAAAGTGATCTGGTAGTTCAGATACATAATTCCTTGAAAGTGGAGTCACAGGTAGACAGGGTTGTAAAAATGGCTTTTGGCATCCTGACATTTATAAATCAAAGTATTGAGTATAGGAGCTGGAATGTTTTGGTGAGGTTGTATAAGTCATTGGTGAGATCAATTTTAGAATATTGTGTGCAGTTCTGGTCGCCGAACTACAGAAAGGATGTCAGTAAGATTGAAAGAGTGCAGAGGAGATTTACAAGAACGTTGCCGGGTCTTCAGGAGTTGAGTTATAAGGAAAGATTGAGCATGTTAGGACTTTATTCCTTGGAGCGGAGAAGAATGAGGTGAGATATGATAGAGGTTTCTAAAATGATGAGGGGCATTGACAGGGTTAATGCAAGTAGGCTCTTTCCACCTAGATTAGGAGAGATAAGTAAGAGAGGACATGGCTTTAGGGTGAACGGGGAAAGATTTAGGGGGAACATTAGAGGGAACTTCTTCACTCAAAGAGTGGTTGGAGTGTGGAAGGGGCTGCCATCTGATGTGGTAAATGCGGGCTCGCTCTTAACGGATAAATTGGATAGATACATGGACGAGAGAGGTCTGGAGGGGTATGGGCTGGTAGCAGGTAAATGGGCTATCCGAATAATGTTTAAGAACAGACTAGAAGGGCCGAATGGCCTGTTTTCTGTGCTGTAGTTTGTCTATGGTTCTATGGTTCTATGGTGGTAGAAGCCATCCTCTTTTCATCTTCAGCTTTTTTACAGTGTGATGTTTGTTTGCAGAATTTGCTGGTATGTAATTGAATTCATTCTTCCCTCTGCCAGTGAAATGTTCCCCGTGTCACTGGCTGCAACAGAAGACCAAAGCATGATCGATCCACCCCCGTGCTTAACAGTTGCAGACGTGTTCTTTTCATTAAATTATGCACCCTTTTTTCTCCAAACATACTTTTGCTCATTGCGGCCAAAAAGATATATTTTAACTTCATCACTCCACAGGTCTTGTTTCCAAAATGCATCAGGCTTGTTTAGAGGTTCCTTTGCAGCTTTTGACGCTGAATTTTGTGACGAGGACGCAGAATAAGTTTGGAGAATGCTGCGTGAAGTGCTGTGGGACACCTGAGGATCTGTCCAGCATTATATATTGACCATTATTGATTGGTTGATAAGTATTATTTTGCTTCATTCTGTATTTCGAGTATTCTTTCTCTGTTCTTTATTTTATTCTTTATATAACTCAGATAAAGTAGTTCCTATAATCTATAACACCTTTATTGTGCCTCCTCTGTTTGCGAACTCGCTGCTGAATCAGGAAAGGGCAAGGTACGAACTTGGAAATATTTTCGTTACAGTGACAAATAAAAGGGTAAAAGAACTCATAATTGTTGAGACTTCCATCCGACTAATCACAGACAGAAACTTGAACACCAAGGACACATGCAGTTGTTATTTCACACGGTACGGTGCGGCATAATGCCAGCTATGCTCTGCAAACTATGGCAGTTTTTATGTAAATTCTAGGGTATTGGTTACGTTCAGTAAATGAAACGACCACTGCCGATCAGATACAACGTCTGATGATTTAAAACAATGATAAGCCAACAGTTTCCTGGGTCAGCGGTTCCACTGAGAGGCTGAATCCAAAGAAACGGTCGATTTCAAAATTCGAATGTAAAACGTCGCCGGGGCATCTTGTTCAACCCGTCCCGGATTCCGGGGATGACTCTCACTTGAACCAGAGGACCTTTTCCTGAGACTGCGTGCGAACATGTCGCTGGAACTGCGACGAAACTTTCTCTCACGATATATTGCCTTGGTTTCCATTAGAACTGATTCTGATTCTGGACCTGGGTCCTGGGCGTGAAATGCACTGGTGCGGGGTCGTACTGGGGCTCATCTTTCATTTGCTGGCTGCGTGCAATTCGTATAACCAACTTGTATACACAGCAAGAACTCCTCACGCTGTTGTGAAGTTCGGAATTAGAATCAGGTTTATTTTTACTGTTCTGGATGACGTGAGATGTGTTGTTTTGTGGCAGAAGTACAATGCACAGATAATTAAAAAATAAATTACAAAGTAAATAAACAGTGAACAAAAAAGGAACAATGCAATGGTGTACATGGACCGTACGGATATCTGATGGCGGAGAGGAAGAAGCCGTTTCTGCATCGCTTAGTTTGTGTCTTCAGGCCCCTTTACCTCCTTCCTGATAGCAGTAACGAGAAGAGGGCGTGCCCAGGATGGTGAGGATCCTTGATGATGGATGCCGCCTTCTTGAGGCACCGCCTCTTGAAGATATCCTCGATGATACGGAGGGTTGTGCCTGTGATGGACATGGCCAAGTTTACAACCCTCTGCAGACTCTTGCAATCCTGTATATTGGAGCCTCCCTACCAGGCTGTAATGCAACCAGTCAGAATGCTCCCCACCGTACATCTGTTGAAATTTGCAAGTCTTGGGTGATATGCCAAATTTCCTCAAACTCCTAACGAAGTAGAGCCATTGTCGTGTCTATTTTGTGATTGTATCAATGTGTTGGGCCCAGGACAGATCCACAGAGACCTTGACACCCAGGAATATAAAGCTGATCACACTTTGTACCTCTGGACTGGTATGTATTCTCCCGACTTCCCCTTCCTGAAGTCCACAATCGACTTCTTGATCTTGCTGACGTTGAATGCGAGGTTGTTGTTGCGAAACTGCTCAATCAGTTGGTCCGTCTCACTTCTGTACACCTCCTGAGATTTTACCAACAACGGTGGTATCGTCTGCGAATATATAAATGGCGTTTGAGCTTGCGTAGCCACACAGTCATGACTGTAGAGAGAGTAGTGTAGTGGGCTAAGCACGAATCCTTGGTGTGCGCCTGTGTTGCTTGTCAGCGAGGAGTCGATGGTGTTACCGATCAGCACTGACTGTGGTCTTCCGATGAAGAAGTCGAAAATCAAGTTGCAGAGCGAAGTACAGAGGCCCGGGTTTAGAAGCTTGTTGAGTAATACTGAGGGGCTGATGCTAGTGAACGCCGAGCTGTAATCGATAAACAACAGCTTAACATGCTTTGCTTTTTTCCAGGTGCTCCAAAGCAAAAGTTTCGTAAACTGATAGACTTCGGCGGATGTGCCCAAATAGAGTGCACGGGCTCGCATCTGAGCTGCAGTAGCCTCGCCGTCCTTGTAGTGGGAGGATGAAAGCCAAAGGTGTCAAGGGATTCTTCTGTTCCCGACTGTGTTCGTCTGGAACAAAAGACATTCAGGTGTGCACGCTGATATGTTTCAGACATTTCAATGGAAAATTTCTTTGTTTATATTTGATTATTTTTTTTGTGACGTGACTCCAAGCAGTTTGGTCTTGTCGAGGTACACTGGCAACAATAACTTTGGGCAATGATACCACTCCAGTTACTTCATCGTTCCTGTCCGAGCGTTTCTTGAGAGGAAGAAAGGGGCAACTATAATATTCTTGAGTGTTTGGGTCGAAAGCCTTCCTGGAGCTGAGGATCGTCCATTGTTCTTGGGCTATTTTTCTCCTGTGAGATGAATGGACTAGATGGGACACGTTAACCATGTTAAGGGCAGCTGGTGAAGTTGAAGGACGTGGGATGGAATGGGGAAAAGTGACCCGACATGCCGTGAAACCATTGCGAACAGTGGTTATATGCATGTGAAATGTTTGAGCTGTGAGTTCCCTTCTCACATCTTCCTCCATCTGCCTCTCATTTTTCTTTCTTTGTCTGCCTCCATCTGCCACCCGTGCCACTGTATCCCTACTCCCAACTCTCCCATCCCCTACCTGGCACAAACTGCCTGTCATCATGGATCCCTCGTCAGTCTACCAATCACCTGTGTCACAAACCAGCAACAAAAGAAACACACTGAGCATGATTCAGTGTTAAAAACTATTTTATTAATCACTACTTATGATAATACGTAAAATAAAAGTTTAAAAAAAATGTTAGTATGTTAGAATTCAAGAATGTTAAACCTCGAACGTTAACCCCAAAACTAAACTCTTCGTGTGTATGTGTGACAAAGTCCAAAACTCCCAGTTCCTGAATGGTTCTTAAAGTTCAGTTCCGCAAGCCATAAGGTGAAACATGAGCAAGGGCTTCTTCAACAACCACCGTTGTCTGAAGATAAGATGTAGATGTAGAAAAACATAGAGAGAGTACGTACGAAATCCAAATGTTCCACGATGGAACCCAAACGACACTCCAGTGTTTACTCGGTAGTGACTTCCTCACCCCGAAAAGCATCCGAACCGTGGTCCTCCACACACAAATACCTGTTTCCTTCTACAGGTCAGCAACAAAGTGAACTCCACCGGATTACTTCCAACTTCCATACATGGATTTCAGTGGCAAACACAGTTATTGATTCTCATCCATCGATAGAGAAAACAAGCAGGCTGGTGTCTCTCTCCCTTCTCTCTCTCTCTTCTTCTTCTTCTTCTAACTTCTTCAACAACGTCATTACGTCCTTTATCTTCTATTGACGTAAGCACGCCCCACACACACATACACACACACTCTCTATCTTAAAGGGACTTTCACTGAGTCCGTAACACCTCCCACCTAAAAAAAGATTTGTCCCAAGAAAAATTTAACCGCGCATACAGTTAGTAATATTAATAATTATCAAGGTACACAACTACAGAATATCAGATTAGTACAGATACATGTTTCCCATTTAACATCGGGAAAGACAATCAGCAATCTCATTACCTTTGCCTTTAATGTGAGTTATCATGAGATCAAACTCTTGCAAAATTAAACTCCAGTTTAATAGCCTTCTGTTCTTGTTTTTGACTCGGCTAAGAAACACCAATGGGTTATGATCTGTATACACAGTCAATGGTTTCTGAGTGGTGCAAACATATACACTGAAATGTTGCAAGGCTAAAACAAGTGACAGTAATTCTTTCTCTATGGTGGAATAATTCTTTTGATGCTCATTAAATTTCTTTGAAAAGTAAGCTACAGGATGGTCAATATCATCAAGGTCACCCTTCTGCAACAACACAGCTCCTGCAGCTTCATCACTGGCATCTACTGCTAATGAAAATGGCTTTTCAAAGTCAGGTGTTTTGAGCACAGGATGGTAGCATAAAATGGCTTTCAGCTTCTCAAATGCTTCTTGACAAGAATCTGTCCAAACAAACTTTACTCCCTTCTTCAGAAGATTAGTTAGGGGAAGAGCAATATCAGCAAAGTTTTTACAAAATTTTCGGTAATATCCAACCATTCCCAAAGATCTTCTAACAGTCCTCGTACCTGTGGGAATAGGGAACTCAGATATCGCTTGAACTTTTGCCTGAACAGGAGCTTGATTGCCTTGACCTACAATATAACCAAGATACGTCACAGTGGCATGGCCAAATTCACTTTTAGCCAAGTTAACTGTAAGGTTAGCCTTGGAAAGTCTTTCAAACAACCTTTCTAACGCAGAGATGTGATCTTCCCAAGTATCATTCCCAGTCACTAAGTCGGCAATGTAGGCATCTGTATGTTTTAACCCATGAATCACTGAATTAATCATTCTTCGAAATGTTGCCGGAGCATTTTTCATTCCAAATGGCAAAACATTGTATTCATACAATCCAGAAGGGTTTACGAAGGCTGAAATTTCCCTTCCTCTATCTGTTAATGGAACACACCAGTACCCTTTTAATAGGTCAATCTTTGTAAGAAATTTTGCCTTTCCCACTCTATCTATGCAATCATCCACTCTAGGAATAGGGTAAGCATCTGACTTTGTTACAGCATTCACTTTCCTGTAATCTGTGCAAAATCTAACAGTTCCATCAGGTTTAGGTACAATAACACAGGGCGAACTCAAATTTGAAGTAGAATGTCTAATAATATCATTTTCCAACATGTATTTTATTTTCTGATCAACAAGTTTACTTTTCTCTACATTCATTCGATATGGGTGTTGTTTGATTGGTTTTGCATCCCCAACATCAACATCATGGGTAATTATCGATGTTCTGTTTGGAACATCCGGGAACAGATTTTTAAATTTTAAAATTAATTCTCTCATCTGTTGTTTTTGTGAAACTTGTAAATGGTCCAACTTCGTTTCAAGGTTCTCCATGATATTTTGGTTTTTCAGTTTCGATGGAACAATATTTGGTCTAAATTGGCCTTCCTCAACATCAACATCAGGCATTATAGAAACAACCTTTACACCATCCACCAAGGCCACAACTGAATCCCTCTCATAATAAGGTTTTAGCATGTTTACATGACAGAGTTGTGTTTTCTTGCGTCTATCTGGTGTTTTGATTATATATGTTAAATCAGTCACTCGAGATTCAATATCATAGGGTCCAGAAAAAAGAGCTTGCAAGGGATTATTTTGGCTAGGGAAAAATACCAACACCTTTTGCCCCACTGCGAATGTCCTAGGCCGAGCACGTCTCTCAAAATATGTCTTCATTCTTATCTGGCTTGTTTTCAGATTCTCTCTCGCTAGCTGGCAGACTCTCTCCAACCGAGTTTTAAATTTTTGGACCTAGTCCAACAGACTCAAGTGAACTTCCTCATTAACCCATTGCTCTCTTAACAACTCCAAAGGTCCTCTCACCCTATGTCCAAACACAAGCTCAAACGGACTAAATCCTATTGACTCCTGGATCGATTCTCTAACGGCAAACAAAAGTAAATGGATACCTTCGTCCCAATCCTTGGTGTTTTCAAAGCAATACGTTTTCAGCATATTTTTGAGAGCAGAATGAAATCTCTCCAGAGCTCCTTGAGATTCTGGGTGATATGCAGATGATACAATCTGCTTTGCTCCCAGCTCATAGACTATTTGTTGAAACATTTTTGACATAAAATTACTACCTTGATCAGATTGGATTTCTTTTGGCAAACCAAACAAGGTAAAAAATTTTACAAGAGCCTTTGACACCGTCTTGGCCTTAATATTTCTAAGGGGTATTGCCTCTGGAAATCTAGAAGTGGCACACATGATGGTTAACAAATACTGATTTCCAGTCTTAGACTTTGGTAATGGACCAACACAGTCCACAATCACCTTCGAAAAGGGTTCACCAAAAGCAGGAATTGGTTTCAATGGAGCCACAGGGGGTTTTTGATTTGGTTTACCTACCATCTGACATGTGTAGCAGTTTCGACAAAACATCACCACATCTTTTCTCAAACCAGGCCAATAGAATTGCTTCAAGATCTTCCCTACAGTTTTATTCACCCCAAAATGACCACCCAAAGGCATACTGTGGGCCAGGTTTAAAATCTCATCCCTATAAACTTTTGGAACAACAACCTGATGAATAACTTCCCATTCCTCAGTAACAGGAACATGAGGAGGTCTCCATTTCCTCATTAACACTCCATTTTTGACATAGTATCCAGTTGGCACTTGTTCAATCTCCTCACATGAGAGTACTTTTTCTTTCACTTCTGTCAACTCAGGGTCCTTTGTCTGTTCCACCATAAAATCCTTCCTTGACAAAAACAAATCTTTAAATTCAGGCTCACAATAAGGATGTTGATCCTCCAGTGAAGACAGAAAAGTCTCAGATAAGGCATCATAATTTTTTTCCTGTTTAGGAATGTCACAAGGAACTGCATCAGACTGCACCGGACTGTCTGCCTTGGCTAATTCTCTAGCTCTAGCTCGAGTCACCGCACATGATGGGTAAACATCTGGATCATTATCAGACTCATCAATCCTTGGTTTGGTTGTTAACCGTACCACAGGATCACTTTCTCCATCTGCAAGGTCATTTCCCAATAACAAAGAAACTCCTTCCACTGGCAACCTAGGTCTTATCCCTATCTCGACTGGTCCTTCTACGAACTTTGACTTTAAAATCACCCTGTGAAAAGGGACAGACATGGTCTCACCTGTAACGCCTCGTACTAGATTTACTTCACCAGTGTCACTTTCTTCACCAAAATTTAAAACACTGTACAGCAAGAGAGATTGACTAGCCCCAGTATCTCTAAGAATTTTCACTGGCACCTGGGGTGACTCATCATTCAGTGAAACAAAACCCTCTGATACATACGAACGGAATTCCTTCCTCACCTCCACCAACTTTTCCGCTTTTCCCTCTTGCAAGGACTGATCTTTAACAGCATCTCCTAAACCTTTTTGATTTTTAATTGCCTGAAAACAAGCATTGGGCCCAGCTTCCTTCTTTTTCTTCAAAAGGGCACAATTAGATATCACGTGGCCAGGTTTCCTACAGTAATAACAAGTACGCTCAACAGGTTTCTCCAGCACTGGCTTCTTTTCATCTTTTCCTTTTTGATTACCTCCCAATTTAATCTCTGGTTTACCTGGATTGTCTTTGTAACTCTTTGGAAAGGTTTTAGGTTGTCCCCATTTGGATTTATGGGTTAAAGCATAATCATCTGCCAACCTAGCAGTTTCTTGTAAAGTTTCCACTGCCTTTTCGTTTAAATATGTTGTTAATTCAGCTGGAACACATCTTTTAAAGTCTTCCACTAGTATCAATTCTGTCAATTTATCATAATCCCCATCTACATTTTTAGCCAGGCACCATCGTTCAAAACATATTCTCTTTCCATTGGCAAATTCCATATAAGTCTGATCTGCAGATTTCCTCAAGTCTCTAAATTTTTGTCTGTAAGCTTCAGGTACCAATTCATAGGCCTTCAATATAGCTTGTTTTACCTTGGTATAATCAGCTGCATCCTCAGCAGACAAAGCAGAATAAGCTTTTTGAGATTTACCTTTAATCACACTCTGTACCATAAGAGCCCATCCTTTCCTTGGCCAGTTTGAACTCACAGCAACCTTTTCAAAATGTTGGAAATACTGATCAACCTGATCTTCTTCAAACGGAGGGACTAATCGAACCTCCCTGCTGGCTGAAAAACCATCATCAGAATCAGATTCCACACTCTTTTGCATCATTTGTAAATCATGCTGCCTCTGTTTCTCCTTCTCCTCACTATCCAGCTCCATCCTCTTCAATTCCATCTGCTTCATTGCTAGATCAGCCTCTATCTTCATCCGAGTTATCTCTCGTTCCCGTTCAGCCTCTAACTTCATCTGAGTTATCTTTTGTTCGGCCTCTAATTTCTTTTGCTCTCTTTCAGCTTCTAATTTCTTTTGCTCTCGTTCAGCCTCTATCTTTAACTGGGTTTGCTCTCGTTCAGCCTCTATCTTTGCCAGCTGCACCTGTGCCTCAGAAATTGCTATTTCACTGCCAGAAAACTGTTTTAACACTTCCTTCTCAAACACCTTCTTTTCCACATAATGGCCAGCTATAAATCTCTGAATATCTGCCTTTCTCATAGACTGCTTTACTGCTGTAAGGTTTAGCCTTATAGCAATCTTTATCAAATCATCCTTTTTCGCCACCTCCAATCCCTTTTGGGTTGGTGACTCCAAAAATGCCTTAATATCCATAGCTGCTGGTTTCCACACACACAAGCCAATTAGAAAGAATTTATCAGACCTTCCTCAAAAATCTTTGGATTGAATCCCGAATAAATCTTGTCAATCTGGGGAACGATCCCAGACGACACTCGTTAACCTTGGGAACTATCCCGGACGAGCCCCCAATTTTGTCACAAACCAGCAACAAAAGAAACACACTGAGCATGATTTAGTGTTAAAAACTATTTTATTAATCACTACTTATGATAATACGTAAAATAAAAGTAAAAATGTTAGTATGTTAGCATTCAAAAATGTTAAACCTCGAACGTTAACCCCAAAACTAAACTCTTCTTGAGTGTGTGTGTGACAAAGTCCAAAACTCCCAGTTCCTGAATGGTTCTTAAAGTTCAGTTCCGCAAGCCATAAGGTGAAACATGAGCAAGGGCTTCTTCAACAACCACCGTTGTCTGAAGATAAGATGTAGATGTAGAAAAACATAGAGAGAGTACGTACGAAATCCAAATGTTCCACGATGGAACCCAAACGACACTCCAGTGTTTACTCGGTAGTGACTTCCTCACCCCGAAAAGCATCCGAACCGTGGTCGTCCACACACAAATACCTGTTTCCTTCTACAGGTCAGCAACAAAGTGAACTCCATCGGATTACTTCCAACTTCCATACATGGATTTCATTGGCAAACACAGTTATTGTTTCTCATCCATCGATAGAAAAAACAAGCAGGCTGGTGTCTCTCTCCCTTCTCTCTCTCTCTCTTCTTCTTCTAACTTCTTCAACAACGTCATTACGTCCTTTATCTTCTATTGACGTAAGCACGCCCCACACACACATACACACACACTCTCTATCTTAAAGGGACTTTCACTGAGTCCGTAACACCTGGGACTCCTGTTTCACCACTTCCCTTCTCCTTTTTATATCGGCCATCTCGCCTCTCCACTCTCGAGCCAGAACTTCGACAATTCCTTTCCTGCCACACATGCTGCTCAACCCGTTGAGTTCCTCCAGAAGATTGTTGCTGCAATTCTTACCCGCAATAGATGAGGAAGAACATCCTTGTCGATTTTAGTGCGTTTGCGTCGGTGGGGGGCGGGGGGGGGTGTGTTGTTGGGGGTTGTGGATACAGGAGGTGATTATGATGAAAGCAACAGAATGATTGCACGATAGTATTTGACGATGATGCTGGTTTGCAGCAGCAACATTGGCGCTGAACTCTCTCCCTGAATTACCTCTGCCTGTGCTGTAAATTCTGTCTCCTTCTGTGGTGTGAATCGCATGCTAACGATCATGTTTCACTGTTTCCCTCAACAGTGTAAGCTCGGGGACCATGAGTTGTAACTGGCACAGCATGCCACTCGACGTTGATTAATTCCATTTTCTCTTACTTGGACCCTTCAAGCGAGGTGTGGGCCAATTTATTAACTCCCGTGGTGAAAACTGACGATTCTGTCTCCGTTGTTCAGCAGCGTTCAATCAACTAAATTAATCCGGCTTCAAATATTTGAAAATACTTATGCATGTTAAACAGCAGAACATCCGTTGTTACATCCAGTAAAAATGCCTTCAAACATATTACCCTCCTCTCAATTTCCTCGCCGTTACCAATGCCTCCTCCAGTTTCAAGCACCTCCGTCTATGTTTATTTATTTTCTTTTACGCTGCCTCGGGAAAATAGACAACATAATTAAGGACCCTTCTCACCCCGGTTATTCTCTTCTCTAAACCCCCGTCGGGGAAAAGATTTTTTAAAAAAAGCTTGAGAACACGTACATCAGGCTCAAGGACATCTTCTATCCCGCTGTTAATAGACTCTTACCTTTCATACGCTAAAAAGATGAACACTTGATCTCCCAATCCACCTTATCGTGGCCCTTGCACTTCACCTGCGCTGCACATTGTCCGTAACTGCAGCACCCTATTCTGAATTCTGATTTCTTATATTTTACTACCTTGATGTTCGTATGTAGGCATGATCTGTGTGGATGGAATGCAGACAAGAGCTTTTCTCTGTATATTAGTGTTAGTAATAAACAAATACTAATACCAGTCTTGAATAACATTTGACATTTGGAAGACTATGCAAACAACAGGTGTAGTAATTCCTGCATCACTACTGCAAGAGAATAAAATTAACTTGTTATCTTATACTCTGCTTGCTTTATGTTGTCCCCGTGTTTTTTTTCTTCAGTTTACGTTTACCCGGGTTCTTCGTCACCCTCTAACAATTACAGATCACAGTAACTTTGACGAACTGAAATTTGATTAAACCGACCACAATTTTTTTCATTTGTATTATTGCATCGCATTAGTGAATGGCATTGGTTACATTTAAGGGGCCGATACCGAATCTTTCACAGGTTATCCGGACCTATCCGGTCAAGTTAATACCAGCGATTACGATATCCCAGCAAAACAGTAGTGCATTAGGCATCAGGTTCGTGAAAAATAACTTAGAGTGGAGATGCAAAAGCATTCAGTTTGTATATTTCTTGGATTTGTACCAAAGCAGCCAATGGCAGCAGTGCGTGTGGTGAAAGAATCGACTCCATGCGGTTCAGGAAGCAACAAACGGACTGGCACATGGATTGAAATGTGTATTATAGTTTAGAGACACATACATTATGCAGACAAGAGGCCACAGATGGATTTGTAAGCTAAGAGGAGCATTGCAACTGGATTGATGCTTCACGGACAGCGAGGCAGCATCGTGATAGCGGTGTGAGCCAGTACAAGGGCAGCAGCGTTCCTCGTGTCCTTGAATGACGGCGGAATTGTAGAATCTTGGAATCGTGCACATTGATGATACAGGAGGTAACCACCTGGCCCATTGTATTTGTGATATATCTGGATCGTTTGACTCTTTCAGAAAAGTGGAGGACTCCAGTCACATTCCCCAATGGTGTCAGGCTAACAAATGGCAGCTGACGTCAGGAAGATCTTGAAAAGAGAATCGGCAGTGGCCTGCAGAACAAGACTTGGGTTATATTAACACGGAAACATATGAACTTCAGATATCCAGATACCTCAGTCATCCTGTGGCATATCGATCGAATTTCCGCTAGTAGGCGGAGTGAGCATGAAATGTTATATTATGCGAGAACTTGAATGTGTACATTTACTTCTGTCTTCTAATAAGATTAATAATCCGATTCAGTGGGTATTTCACCGCGATCTGCAGCTCCTTTCGGAAATGACTCTGAGCCACCGCGTAAATACAGGTGTTGGTGCAGGAGCTCAGAACCTGCAGAATGACCGCAATAGATTCAATGGTACATCGAGGATCAGTGGCAGGGTAATAATAAGCCTCTGAAATTCGTTGATTGACATAAAACACCACCAGCATCACCCACAGCAACATGAAGCTGCCGGTTATACTGAATAGTAGAACAATGAATTTCCTTCGGTTCTCCATCTCCGGGTCCTTGTCATTTTCTCCATTGCTGTGGCCTCGGAGCCCCCCTGCGGACTCTACTGGCCGCTAAAATACGTCCGACCGTCAGAATATTGAACAGCAACATGAGAAAGAACGGAACAAAAGGAACCATAATCATATGATAAATGTCATACGCCACTCCCCCCCTCCCCCCCCACACACACGAGATGTATAGAAACTCGGTTTACTGACACAACCCCAGGGAACACCGTCAATCATTTCAGCAGGCTCCAGTTTAAAGGACCAGGGTGCACTCTCCGAGAAGCCCAGAAAACTCATTGTCACTTTCACCACAGCCTCTGTTCTTTCGGTACAATATTGTATTTTCAGCTTTTCACAACATATGGCCGCAAATCGATCAAAGGTAAAAGCGACTGCTAGCCACACAGCGACAATGGTGCTTGCACAGACAAGCCATTCAACAAAGCTACAGACGGGAGTAATGTTGAGTCGTGAAATTGAAAAATAAATTGACACCGTCCACTTCAGCAGTGGGTCAGTGATGACGACCAGAAGATCGGCCGCTGCCATTCCCACCAGGTAGCGGGTGATACATTTGGAGAGACCTCACTTTCCTCGGGACAGGATCACGATCGCCACCAAGTTCACTGCAAAAGAGAAAGGGAAGCAGAAAAATTATTCACCCCACGGGGAGCAAAAGCAGCAGTTTGACGGGGACGTGTGTGTCTGTGTGTGTGTTTTATCGCGGGGCTACTTAGCAGATAACGAATGAAGCCATTCAGTAGTTAGCAGCAATGTTTCATTCAGCGAACACGAGCAACCCTGCAAAGTGATGACCGTCAGCTACCGGTCAGTCAACCACATCCACCGCTCTACATTCATCAATCTATTTTGTCACCTCCTCAAAAAACTCAACTGGGCTTGTGAGGCACGACCTGCCCTTCACAAAGCCATGTTGAATGTCCTCAATAAGACTATACTTCCCTAAATTCTCGTAAATCTTGTCGGTAAGAATCCCCTCTAATAGCTTGCCCACCACTGATGTAAGAGCTCACAGGTCTATGATTCCCAGAATTATCCCTATTACCTCTCATGAACAAAGGAATAACATTTGCCATACAATCCTCCGGTTCCAATTCTGTGACAAGGGAGGACGCAAGTATCATCGTCATCGTCGCAGCAATCATTATCCTCACTTCCCATAGTAACCTGGCGTATATCACCTCGGGTCCCGGCGATCCTTTGTCCTAATGTTTCTCAGAAGTTCCAACACTACCTCTTTCTTAACTTGAACATGCTCCAGCACATTAGCCTCCTCTACACTGACCTTACATTTGTCAAAGCCCCTCTGCCTCGTGAACACTGAAGCAAAATGTTCATCAAGGACCTCCCCTAACTCCTCCGTCTCCGGGAAAATCTTTCCCCCTTTATCTCTGAGCGGTCCTACTCTCACTCTAGTCATTCCTATGTTCTTCACTTTCGTGTAGAACGCCTTGCGTTTTTACTCAGTTCCACTCTCCAAGGTCTTCTCATGTCCCATTCTGGCTCTGCTAAATCCTTTCTTAATCACCCTCCTAAGTACGTTATAATTCTCAAGTGTCCTGCCTGATATTTGCTTCCTAATTCATCAGTGTGCTTCCTTCTTCCTCTTGACTAAATTTTCACCTCTGTTGTCGAACATGGTTTCTTCACCATGGAGCCATGCAAGTGGTCCCAAAAGAGCCTCCACATTTCTGCTGTGCATTTTCCTGAGAACATCTGTTCCCAATTTACCGTCCCAAGTTCCTACCCAATATCAACCTAATTAGCCCACCCCTAATTAAAAACATCCGCTTATCATCTGCTTCTGTCCTTGTCCACGGCTATGCTAAAGGTCAGAGAGTTGTGGTCACGTCCCTGAAATACTCACCTACCGAGAGATCTGTCACCTGCCCCTTGTCTGCCTCCCATCTATAATCTCCTGCCAGTGTCTCCCGACACCACCCTTTCCCGTCTCCTATATGAAGCAAACTGCCTGTCAGCTTTCAGCCCTCAGTCCGCCAATCAGACTCCTGTCTGATCTTTTCCACTCTCAGTCCTGATGCAGGGCTTCGACCCCAAACGTCGACGTTCCTTTCCTTCCACAGATGATGCCCGACCCGCTGAGTTCTTCCAGCAGATTGCTTGTTTCTCCAGATTTCAGCATCTGCAGTCCCTTGTGCTTCCCGGTGCGAGAAACATAATTGCCTTCTCTGTCTTTTGTTTGCCTGAAAATTAAATTTGGCGGGGGGAGCGTTGGGTGTTAATAGTAGATCTTTTTTGGCTCTCTGTTTACGGTCCGCCTCATTCTTTCCATTGCTTCGGCCCCGAAACCCCTTGCAGACGCTATCTAACTGACAAACAATATCAGAAGGAACAGGAATCAAGGGGTTAAAAGGCAGTGAAGCAAGTCAAATGTCTGCATTACTTAGTCAATTATTGCAGGGAAATACTATAGATTTAATGCTGGGTTTGAAGTACAAATACCAAGACTCTCCAAATTGACTCGCACGCTCATTGTTCCTATAACCACGGCTGGTTCTCCCAGTGTCAAAGCTTTGTTCCCTTTACTTGCAACAAATAGACACTCCTCGGAGAAAGGTTAATCCATTTCAAGCCAGAGAGAGATTACGATGCTTAGAGAAACAGACATTTAACTGTCAAAGATTGCACCTGACATTTAAACCGCGTACACAAATTTCAGCATTGAATGAACAACTACGACCAAGAAGTCGGCCTCTGCCATTCCAAACAGAAAACGAGTGACACATTCGGACTGACCACACTTTCACGATCGCCAGAAAGTTATCAGTGAGAGGAGAAAATCGGAGAACCTACTGGTTCGGCTGGGATCCAGAGCAATTACATGGAATATAAAACGGAATGGACACCAAGAAGACATGATAATAATTTAAATTGGTTCTGTAACGACAAACGGGCTGGAGCGTTGGTTAAGCAGGTGCCTGTTGCTCTATGTATTCTACAGATATATGGGACAGGACACTCCATACTAATAGATGCTGTGCAGACTGAAGTACCATCATGATCAAATATATAATTTGCACTGCGTTCATATTTAGTGAAGATCGAAGATATTCAGAACCTTCAGAAGCATGGTCGGAAAACCGAGACTGATCTCTGTAAGTACAGGCATTGAGCAAAGAAGTTTTATTAGGGTGATAAGGGAAAGACATATTGCAATTCCTAAAAAACAAAGTAATGTAACTCGGCAGGCCTTTCCTATCAGTTTTCCAAAATGTTTTGGAACAATTAAACTGCAGGATATGAAATGGATGATCGTACCAGGCGGTGAGATTCCTGCTCCGCATTCAGTTCAGAAAATAAATTCCACGGTTGAATCATAACAGATCGTTCGAAATATAACGCAGTTGTAATAAGACACAAAGAGAGGAGACTGTGGACATTCCATCATTGAACTGCCAGAAGGATCAGAAGGCTGTGGGAAAAGTCAGTGAGAGAAACACTTCCAACTATCCCAGCACAGTGACCACCGGCTCATTACACTAACACTTATATTAAGGCTTTCCAGTAACACCAAGTGCCGCAATAACAGGAAAATAAACGCGTTTGATCTGAAAAATTAGGACTTCTCCGTATTCCATTACTGCGAGGAATTGTCATGTGCAGCTCGACAAACCACAACCCCGGCAGGAAGTTTGAGATGATGCATTCTATGTATCCCCGATTTATTAAGAGGGGCAAATTTCCACTGACTTTAATCATCGTCATTAGTTACAGTCATTAATATCGGTGTGAATAATATGGTGATGCAAACGCAACTATTTTAGGTAAATTTTAGTATTCTCCAGGGAATGAGCTATGATCGCGTCTGCCTATTCCAGCAAACTTGGGTTGTGTCCACGTAAAATTTTAATGTAATTTTGCTCTTAGTGGTCATCGGGCTGAGTCACAAATATCGCCGATTTGTGCGAAGCATGGACTGCATCCAGGAACGGATCTTTTCCATCCTTCACCTGCCGTTTCTCAGATACAATATGAATGCTAAATGGCTGAACAGGAGACAATAAACACATGAGTCAAGATAGCATCTCAAATCCAGTGCCCTTATCACCAGTTCTGATCCCTATCGAGAAACCCACTTCACCGTAACGGCCAACAAAATAAAAACGTTCCCGCTGAGCTGCATCAGAAGATTCTGGGGATAGTCTTAGGTGTGGTTTGAAGGGCGGCACAATATGGTGGGCCGAAGGGCCTGTATTGTGCTGTATTGTTCTATGGTTCTATAAGATGGTCATTTCAAAGTCAGAGAGATAGGTACAAGGCGGTGATGCATAGACAGAAGAGGTTCGGGGATGGAGTCGCAGAGCCGAGGTGGTCACTTCACGCACAAGGCTTGAAAAAGGGAATTCCTCAGCACTGCGCTGTAAGATCACAGAAGGGGACACATCCAGACTTGGTGTCAGAAGGACACGCACAATTCCTACCCCAGCCCTGTACTGTCAGGTCACAGACCGGGACGCATCCAGATATATTGTTAGGTGGTCCCACCCCAGTGCTATACCGTAAAGTCGTAAGAGCGGGACACACCCATATCCAGTGTGCGGAGGACACGAATCAATCCTACCCCAGCACAGTTTTAACGTTGCTGATAATGTAATCGAGTGTGCAGATAATAGATCAGGCGGATATCATTGGGCTAAGAACTACCACCCTGTACCCTCTCCTCACTCCACACACATACCTAACATTTTCCCGTACTGTAAGAGCCGAGTACTGCACCAGCAAGAGGTCAAAACAACACTGTACTTCTCGGGCATAAAACTATGGTTCGGATGCACCGCCACACTGTAAGCATAAGGTACAGTTAGACGGCGACAATGAGAGCAAGGATGCAGAACAAGTTAAAGCCCAGCATGTGAAATCTAAGCAAGTGCAGAAACATGTAGCTCCTCTGACGTCCTACAGTTGCAGCGGAAATAATGAATTGTAATCGATAGTGCAGGTTAAGATCAGTACTTGACCTACCCGCAGCCATGAACTGAAGATCAAAACGAGCGCAACCTTTTGCGGACATAGTCTGAGAGAATCTCCACTTCAAAATATTCGGAACTCAGAACCAGCCATCTGTACAACCTGTGCACCGGGAAACAAAACACAGAGTCAACGAAACGCTAAGGATTCTACAGAATAAATCGACCAGTAAAATCCCAGCGTTGTTTTTGAGGACCTCAAACTGTCAAACAAACGGTAAACAACTGCATCAGTGCTATCTAAGGATACACAAAGTAAAATCACAGGTACAGGGTAAAGCCAAAGTGAAATCAAGAACCTAGAATTCCATCGAGATCACAGCACTGAACATTTCCAGTGCGCATTGAGCGGAGGCCGAAACCCGGGCATTGGCGATGAAACCTGTTAACTAGGCTCCGCACCGCACGGTCCTCTATATCCTTAAAGATACCGAGGAGTGGGAGGACTGAGGACTTTAGTGATGAATTCTGAGATCAGAGCACGGATTATCAATGTCAGTGTCCTTGCCATAACACCTGGAACTTGGCGATACAAATTATTAGCTCTGCTTTTCATTGTGAGTGTACAGTCTTGGACAGCCGGAGTAACTACTACAAAGGCGGCCGAGTATCCACCCGACTGAGAGAGGACAGAGGTCCGTTGGAAGTCGGTAGGTTTCCCAGGAACATACGGGCGTTAATACCTTGCAGCCACTATCAGTGATTAATCTAAACCGTTTGAGGTATTTCGCCACTCGGTGCAATAATGATTGGCTCCAGGATGCATTCCTGCAGAGAGTTTCAACCACGAAAGGGTTTTGAATTCTTCTTGATTGGTGAATGTCGATGAATCTCGTGACCTTGCAAACTGCACAGTTCCAATTCTCCAGACACAGACTCCTTTACAAAACACAAAAGAGCAGGAACAGCAGTAGGCTACCCGACCCCTCAAGCCCGCTCCGCCCGCCATCGAATATGATCATTGGTGATATATGCTGGTCTCAAATCTATCTCTGTGTGAGTTCCCCATCACCCTTCCTTCCAGTATTATTCAAATGTTTATCCATATCCACCTGAAACGTGTCTGTTGATCTCGCCGCCAACACTCCCGGGGCAGAGAATTCCAAAGATTCACATCGTTCTGAGAGAAGAGGGAAGGGGCAGGGGCTGAGATCCAAAGCAACAGTGAGGCAGGTGGGAGGCTGGAAGTTGATTTAGAACTTAATGTCAGTGAGGTCACTAGTCAAGACAAGCAGCAGCATAGCAGGGAGCAAGAGATGACTGTTGCATTAAACTGCATTGATTTCAATGCAATAGGCCTGACAGGTGAGGCAGATGAACTCAGGGCATGGACAGTTACGTGGGACTGGGATATTATACCCATTATAGAAAATCAGCCAATGAGGACAGGACTGGCAGCTATTGTTCCGGAGTACAAGTGCTATAAGCGGGGTAGAGGTGGAGGAAAGAGAGAAGGGGAGCAGTGTTTTTAATTAAGGAGAATATCACATAGTAGCGCAAAATTGAATTACTGAGGGATCATCGAATGATGATTTATGGGTGGAGCTGAGAAATAGGAAGGGGATGCTTCCATTTTTGGGATTCAACTGTAGTCACCCTAATAGTCAAAGGGAATTAGAGGAACAAATATTCAGGGAGATTGCCCAAAGCTGCAGGAACAATAAGGTTGTTATAGCAGGGGATTTTATTTTTCCTACTATAGACTTGGATTGCCAAAGCGCCCAGTGCTTAGATAGGATGAAATGTCTCTGTGTTCCGGAAAGTTTGCTCACTCAGTATACTGACGGCCCTACAAGGGAGGCCACATCTTGGCCTACTCTTGGAAATGGGGTAGGAGAAGTGACTGAGGTGTCAGTGGGGGAGCTTTTCGGGACCAGAGATTAAGGTTTATTAAGTTTTAAATTAGTTATGGAAAGGAACAGATATGGTCCAAAGTTAACGTCCAAAAGTGAGGCAAGGCAAGTTATGACCATATAAGAAAATACAACATTACAACGCAGCACAGGCCGTTTGGCCCACGGTGTTGTGCCGGCATTCTATCCTGGTCTAAGATCTATCTAACCCTTCACACCCACAAAGACCTTCATTTGTCTGTCACTCATATGGCTATTGAAGAGTCTTTTAAATGTCCCTAATGTCTCTGCCTCCATTACTTCTGACGTCTGTGCGTTCCACGCACCCATCACTCTAATAAAATTTACCACTGACATCCCCCTGTACCTTCCTCCAGTCAGCTTAAAATTATGCCCCCTCGTGTTAGCCATTTTCGCCCTGGGAAAACGTCTCTGACTGTCCACTCGATCTTTGCCTCTTATCATCCTGTACACCAGGACAAGTCTCCTCCAATCTACCTTCGCTCCAAAGAGAAAAGCCCCAGCTGGCTCAAAGTATCCTCATAAGACAAGCCCGCCAATCCAGGCAGCATCCTGGTAAATCTCCTCTGCACCCTATCGAAAACTTCTACATCCTTCCTATAATGAGGTGACAAGAACTGAATGCAATACTCCAAGTGTGCCCTAACCAGAACTTCTGAGGCAATTTTCTACCTCGTGGCTCTTGAAAACAATACTCCGACTAATGAAGGCCAACACGGTACACACATTCTTAACAACCCTATCAACCTGCGCGGAAACCTTGAGAAACCTATGAACGTGGACTCTAAGATCCCTCTGCCCTCCACACTGCTAAGCATCCTGCCATTAACTTTGTATTTTGCCTTCAGATTCGATCTTCCAAAGTGTATCACTTCACAATTTTCTGAGTTCAACTCTATTTGCCACTTCTCAGCCCAGCTCTGCATCCTATCGATGTCCTGTTGTCACCTACAGCAACTTTCTACACTATCCACACCACCAAGCTTCCTGTCATATGCAAACTTACTAGCCCACTCTTCTACATCCGCATCCAAGTGATAAATAAAAATAACAAAGAGCAGGGGTCCCAGAAGAGGTCCCTGCGGAACACCATTGGTCACTGACCTCCAGACAGAATACTCTCCATCAAAAACCACCTTCTGCCTTCTTTGGACGAGCCAATTCTGAATCCAGGCAGCCAGGTTTCCCTGAATCCCATGCCTCCTAACGTTCTGAATGAGCCTTCCATGAGGAACCTTATCAGTAGCGGTTAGCGTAACGCTATTACTTCTCCAGAGACACGGGTTCAATTACGGCCACTGTCTGTAAGGAGTTTGAACGTTCTTACAGTGACTGCGTGAGTTTCCCCCCACAATGAAAAGACGGACGGGTTAGGACATCTGAGCATGCTATTTTGCTGCCGGAAGCAAATGCGGCCTGCCGCTAGAACATTCCACGCAAAGATGAATTTCGCTGTGTGTTTCGATATAGATGTGAGTAATAAAGAAATCTTATCTTATTGTGAAATCCATGAACACCACAACCACTGCTCTACCTTCATCAATGTCCTTTGTCACATCCTAAAATAATCCAATCAGGCTCGTGAAGCACGACCTGCCCCTCGTAAAGCCATGCTGACTGTCCCTAATTAGTCTATGCTTCTCTAAATGCTCATAAACCCTGCCTCTAAGAATCTTTCCCAGCAATTTAACCACCACTGAAGTAAGACTTGCTGACTTGAAATTCACAGTGTTATCACTATTCCCTTACTTGAACAAAAGAACAACATTTGCCACTCTCCAGTCATCTGGCACTACTCCAGTGGCCAGTGAGGACGCATAGTTCATCGCCAAAAGCGCAGCAATCTCTTCCCTCGCTTCCATTAATAACCTTGGATATATCCCGTGAGGCTCCGGTGACTTATCAATTCAAATGATTATCAGAAGTTCCAGCACATCCTCTTTCCTCACGTCGACATGCCCTAGCTTGTTTCCTCTTTTACCCAGATCGGCCCTACCTCAATCGTGACATCCTCCTGTTCTTCGCATAGTTGTAGATCGCATTGGGGCTTTTATGAATCCAACTCGCCAAGGCTTTCCCATGCCCCCTTCTAGTTCTCCTAAGTATATCCTTAAGCTCCCTCCTGGCGACTTCATTACTCTCCAGATCCCTGTCAGATCCTTGATTTCCAAACCTTAGGTGAGCTTCTTTCTTCCTATTGAGAAGGTATGTGTTTCTTTTCGACCATGTTTCCAACACTCTCCCATACTTACCCTGCCTCAATGGGGCAAACCTATCTAGAACCCCATGGATGGACTACCTAAAATACCTCCACTTATTCGTAGTGCACTCCCCGACGAACATCTGATCCCAATTTACGCTCCCAAGTTTCTGCCTAGTAGCATCATAATTCCCCATCCCCCAATTAAATATTTCCCCACATCGTCTGCTCCTACCCCTGTCCAGGCTATGGTAAAAGTCCAGGAGTTATGGTCGCTATCTCCAAAATGCTCTCCCACCGAGATATCTGAAACTTGATCCGGCTCATTGCCTAGCAGCAGGCCCAGTATGGCTTCTCCTCCAGTCGGTCTGTCCATTACTGTGTCAGGAATCCTTGCTGGACACACTTAACAAACTCTGCCCCACCTACCCCTTTCATACTAAAGGGCTAATCATTATCAGTTGAAGTTGAATTCGAGAAGACAACAACCCTATTATTTTTGCACCTCTCTAAAATCTGCCTCCTCAGTGTCTCTGCTGCTATTGGGAGTTCTGTAGAATACTCCTAATACGTTGATCGCTTCCTTCCTGTTTCTGACTTCCACCCACACTGACTCAGAGGACGATTCCTCCAGGACATCCTCCATTTCTACAGCTGTGATACTGTCCCTGATCAACAGATCCACTCCCCCAACTATTTTACCTCCGTCCTTGTCCCTTTTGGAACATCTAAACCCCGTAATATCCAGAAACTATTCCTGCACGTGACAGCCAAGTCTCTGTAATGGCCAAAAGGTCGTAGGACCACGGACTTACCCGTGCTCTAACTTTATCACCCTTGTTCCTGATACGTATCACATTAATGTAGACACACTTTAGCCCATCCAACTGACTGCAACGTTGCCCTTTCAAATGCCTATCCTTCCTCTTTCTACAGTCTGCATCTACTTCTACACTAAATGCGCCAACTTCTTTGACCTATCACTCTGGTTCCCATCCCACTGTCAAACCAATGTAAACCATCCCCAACAGTTCTAGAGAAGCTGCCCGCAAAATTATTGTTCTCCCTCCAGTTCAGGTGTAATCCGTCCCTTTTGTACAGTTCGTACCTTCCCCAGAAGAGATTCCAATGATCAACAAATCTAAAACCCTGCCCCCTGCACTAACTCGTCAACCACGCATTCATCTGCCAAACCAACATATTCCTACCCTCACTGGCGCGTGGCACAGATAGCAATCCACATATTACTGCCCTTGAGGTCCTGCTTTACAGTTTCCTAATTACTGCGCCGCACTACCAAACTCAGTGCCAGGGACTTGCCCACAGCGGCATTCCCCCGGTAGGTGGTACCTCCGACATTATCCAAAGCGGCATACCTGTTACTGAGGGGAATGGCCACAGGGGTACCATGCACTATCTTCCTATTTTCCGTCCTTCTTCAGAGAGTTACTCAGCTACCTGCCTCCTGCAGTTTAGGAGTAACTGCCTCCCTTCAGCTCTTATCTATGAACTCCTCGTTATCCTGTAGGGTGGGAAGGTTATCCAGTTGCCGTTTCAATTCCCTAACATGGTCTGTAAGGAACTGCAGCTGAATGCACCTCATGCAGATGTAGTTATCAGGGAGACTGGATGTCTCCCAGAATTCCCATATCTCATGTGATTGTTACGGACTAGGTTGCTATTGGTGAATGTCCCTTTAAGATAGAGCAGAGTGGTGTGTGTGTGTGGCATCCTTACGTCAACAGAAAAGAAAGGACGGAATGAAGTTGTTGAAGAATCAGTTGGAGTCAGGAGAGAGAGAGAGAGAGAGAGAGAGAGAGAGAGAGAGAGAGAGAGAGAGAGAGAGAGAGAGAGAGAGAGAGAGAGAGAGAGAGAGAGAGAGAGCAGCCTGCTAGTGTCTGTCAGTACAATGAACGTATGGATTATTTGGAGTAATCCGGTGGAGTCCACTTGGTTGTTAACCTGTGGAAGGAAACAACTATTTGTGTGGACGGCCGCGATTCGGATGCTTTTCAGGGTGAGGAAGTCACTACCGAGTAAACTAAGGTGTCGTTGGGTTCCATCGTGGAACATTTGGATTTCGTTATTACTCTTTCTATGTTCTCTCTACACTTACGTCTTATTTTCAGACAACGGTGGTTGTTGAAGAAGCCTTTGCTCTTTTTTCACCTTATGGCTTGCTGAACTGAACTTTAAGAACCATTCCTGGACTTGGAGTTTGGGACTTTCCCACACACACACAGCGAGTTTAGTTTTGGGGGTAATGTTCAAGATTTAACATTTTTACTTCTAACATTCCAACATTTTGACTTCTATTGTTCTTATTATCATAAGTAGTTACCAATAAAGTAGTTTTTAAATAAAGTAGTCAGTGTGTTTCTTTTGTTGCTGGTTCGTGACAAATGAACACACCACTGACCGTGGAACCATTCTAACTGCTCTGGCCTGGCACTTAAGGAAACACCAAGGCAAGCAAGAAAGAAACTTACCAGAGACTTACCTTCGACTCTTCTCCTCAAAGCCTTCTGAGTCAAAGCCTAAATCCTCCACTCTGACATTGGCCCACTCCCACAATGACTGTTCCGCTGATACCTACCTTCCTTTTATTTGCTGCTGTTAATCAACTAAGGAACCGGTTACAATTTGCAAATGTGCCTCGTTTAGACTCTTGCAAGGTGAAACTCACAAACACAAGCACAGAGACCAACTTCCTTTCAAATCTTCCACTCCAATTCTCGCTCCAACTCCCGACTCTGGAGCGTGAAACTCACAAGCACAGGCACATGGACATGGCATACTGTTTTCTTTTTGGTAAACGAGTTGTGTTTTTATTTCTTTATTGAGAAGTCAATGTTTAATGGATGGAAAACCGATAGATTCCAGTTCACATTCTAAGTTCTGCATTATTTTTGTTCATCAGTCACAGTGGAATTTAATCTCATCACCTGAAAAAGGTCCTGACCCGAAACGTTGACCGCTTGCTTTTCTCCACGGTAGTTACCTAGCCTGCTGAGTTCCTTCAGCATCATGGACTTTTTCATTTAATCTTATGGCGTACAGTTCAATAATCCATAATGAAGACAGTAATACCATCGTTGTTGCCTCATCTGTTTAATCAGTTTCCCGGACGAAAATGAATCAATTTTACAGTGATACTTGGAAATATCAGTCTCCTCAGCCGGAACAGAAGTCTTCCAAATTGATGAACGAAGGAATAAGCGGATTAACATTTTATTTACAGAGTCTTCCATTTAAAGAAAACACATATTTCACTCCATTCTTCAGCTCCTCCCTGAATTTCCTCTGTGTCAGTCCATAGATACACGTGTTGGTGCAGGTAGTGAGGAACTGCAACATATAACCAAACTGCTGTAGGATATATCTCGGCGTGTTGTAATATCTGTCTGTGTAGTGATAGTTCTTAGCATGCCCGCTCATTATCTGTACAATATTAGGTGTCCATAGTAAAATGAAGTTTGCGGATAGAGCGAACAACCAAATCATTGACCTTCTCCGACTCTCCACCTCTGGATCCTTCTGATTCTCGCTGCTGTTCCGGAGTCCCCGACGGACTCTGTTTGCTGCAATAATATGTCTGGCGGTTAACGTATTAAACAGCAGAATTAAACCGATTGGTAAAAACGGAGTCAGGACCGTGTCAACTATCTCCAAGGCTCTCCACAAGGGCGAAGTAAAGTATTCATGTTTTGGAACGCAACCCGATGGATCCATTCCAAAGTGACATGGAATGGACTTGGCGTAGATCACTGCACACACTGTCGCTACCACCACCGTCGCTATTCTCTCGGTGCAGTATCGCTTTCGGAGCTTAGGACAGCATATGACGATGAAGCGATCGAAGGTGAAGGCGACCGTCAACCAAACCGAGCAGTCAATGGTTGCGACACTCAGGACATATATCACAGAACACACAGGAAATGTGAACAGGAAATGAGCAAACAAATAAATAAGATTCATCTGCTCCAACATGACACCAACGACAACGACCATCAGATCTGCTGCTGCCATGGCCACCAGGTAGCAAGTAATGCATTTGGAGAGACCACATTTTCCGCGGGACATGATCACAACCGCTGTTAAATTAACTAAGCAAAATCATAAGATAATAAGTTAGTTCTAAACGAGCCAAGATTGATCAATGCGAATGATAATAGTCCGGATCGGGCTACTACCTTGAGGATCCGGCAGGGCACCAGCGAAACTGGACAGACTCAGATGGCAAGCGGGTCGCAGATCAGACTCCGCCTTGGATACACATCTGAGAACCCGCCAGTCACCTCCTGAAATCAACGCACAGGGAAGAGCGCTGGTTGGTGACCTTTGTTTAAACTAAGAACAGGGCGCCGTCGGGCGCTTCCGTTAAGTAGTGTGCAAAGATCCGGATATATTAATATATGGTCGCCAAGGTAAGGGAATTCAGTGTAGTCTCTGTTGCTTTAATGGAGTTGGCGATATGAGGGGAGTGAGAACTGTAGTGGAGTGGTTTCATCTAATTTCAAATTACTTGACGTAAATATACTGCTTCACATTAACTTACTTCAGTGGGTGCCCTTTCAGATGCATGTCTCCAATAACGACTTATTTCAAATATCTTAAAGATTTTACCACTGATAGGGCAGATATTAGTAGGCGAGAGAAAAGCCTTCTGACTTCACGAGGTGTCAAATGGCTCTGAGGGATACACGGGGACAGGGAGTCACATAATCCCTGATGATGTGAGCCGTCCTTCTGTGACGGCTCCGTCTCTCGGAACAGATATAGCATCGAGGCGTCCTGGACGTGGGGAGCCACAGGGTGGAAGAGATTACTCGTGCGGGAGGGCATCGTACCAGAGGTGAACAGGAGGAGTTGTCTGGACAAGAAGGATCAATGAAACAACCATAGGAATAAACTTGCTCAAAGAAAATCCGTAAGAAATTGAAAACAATGATTCACTATTAACCTCGACTTAATCAGTAATACTTCAGCTGGATGGTAAAGTGAAAAACGAGTAAATGGGAAGATTGATGTAATGGAACTTAATTATATTCTCTGCACCTTCAGGGAGAATGAGCTGACGGTCGCGCTGGAAACGGCAAAGAGTCAGTAGTGGGGAAACGGCTGCAGACACTGCTTGGAAGATAAAATCATTTTTACAGATAAATAAATGACAGACAGATCGACTTGAAATACACATCACTTTTGATTGCCTTGATTGCGTTTTTCCGCTATCAGTGAAGACCCACATAAACAGTTGATGGAACACTGAATGGTAAATATCAAAGTGCCATCGAGGAAACATTCAAATGAGAGGCACTGAGGAATGACGATAACATCGGGACGTGATTGGACGATGACTTCAAGGGCTGCTGAAACTAGATGATTTTCTCTGACGAGCAAGGCGATTTTAGTGTCTTCTGCAGACAATCGAACTTGGGTCATTGCTTTAAATACAGGGACTTGCGCAGTGATGGAACATTTGTAGTTCCCTCACCTTGGGACGACAGCAGAAGAAGAACCTCATTACATCGCGAGACAACAATAGGTGGGGATAGCTTGGAGCTGAATAGAGCACCGACAGCTTTTGACAGAAGGTAATGCTGGTCAGGAATCTTTCCGACTGTACACATTGCAAGCACAGTTAAATATCTCTGGCGTTATCCTGCCTCAATAACAAAAAGATAAATTTGCATTTTATGCTTAACTTGACAGTGCATTAACACATGAAAATGCATTGAACCCTCACTCAAATTCCCCTGTATAATCAAACCATTAAAGTAAAATAAATTACGTCTTAAAACGAAATAACGGCATAGTGTTATTTGAAATGTCCACTGACTGAAACGATTCAGTGGTCTGAACATCTGGACAGCAAGGAGCGGTTATTCCACGATGCCGCAAGCGTAATATGAGGACGAAACCATACCAATAGCATGCAGTTTCAGCACTTTACCAGAAATACCGAAGGCGGCAAGTACAGGATAATAAATTCTGACGATGTTGTAAATTGTGGGATATCCCATTTTTCAGCTTCAGCAAAGATCAATTATACAAATCGTTCCAGCGGCCCATATGCACTGACTCAGAAGCTGTTATAAACCAGGAGAAACGACAGTGAGCGAATTAGTTCCCGCCTCTTGTCACATTAGTTATGAGCCACTGAGAGAAACACATAGTGTGACCTATTTTGACTCACTGTGTTATTGTGTAACATATTTAACTCTTCGAGGGATATCATACGCAATTTGATTTCATGTTGTTTGAAAAGGATTTCAGTGGAAACTTCGAACGTTCTGTTCTGTGTTATGAAATTTAAACTTTTGGAACAAACATGTTTTGCTCATTGGTTCGTTCATTTTTTACAGCAAGCACCAGCTCCTTCAAGTATCGATCACTTGTAACATGGTGGAATCACTTGTGCCGGAGAGATGAAGTGAGTTTAATGTCGAAGATGAAATGAAGGATAAGCTTTCCTCCGAGGGTTAGTTTAGCCGTCGTCTTGCCTTTCTGGGGGGATTCGTGCTGGAAGCAACAACCATTGTCGGATGAGATATAAGGTAATAATTTTACTGCATCCCCGTACGTCTCATAACATCAACGATCTGAGATCCTCCTGTGATGCTCCGTACAGCCATCCAATTGTCAGGAAGCTGGTGCAAAGTATACACAGACTGAGAAAAGTACTTTACAATAAAAATCGTCCATTTGGCCAACTCACTTTACATCCATAAGCGTTGATGTCGCCCTCACTTTTTCTTTCTTTTTCAATCTTTTTATTAATTTTCAAATTAATACAGAATAATACATATAACATCGGTAATTATACACGGAATACAAAGAGATCGGGTGGACAATCATGACACATATAGTAATATATTATAAGTAATAAAACGAAACAAACTAGAAAAAAATTCAAAAGAAAAAAAACTGGACTGATATTTCTCAATAAACAAAGAGCATTATTATGTCGTCAACTCCGCTCCTCTAAATTCAAAGATTATTGAAAAGGGATCTATATCATATGAAAATATTGAATGGATGGACTTAAACCTTCCTCAAATTTAAGCGAAGAATCCACAGTGCCACTGCTAATTTTTTCTGAGTTTAAACATAATATAGTTTGAGAAAACCATTGAAAAGTAGTGGGAGGTATTGGATACTTCCATTAAACAAAATGGATCGCTTGGTCATTGATGTAGCAAAGGTAATCATACGACAAGCAGCAGCAGATAAATGGCCAGATTCCATCATTGGTAGCCCAAAAATTACAGTGATTGGGTGAGGTTGTAAGTCAATGTTCAATACAGTTGAAATAATATTAAAAATGTCTTTCCAATATTTTTCCAAAAGAAGACAGGACCAAAACATATGTGTCAGGGAAGCTACCTCCGAATTACATCTGTCACATATAGGATTTATATAGTGATAAAAACGGGCTAACTTGTCCTTCGACATATGGGTCCTGTGAACCACCTTAAATTGTATCAAAGAGTCTCTGGCACACATTGAAGATGTAGTAACTAATTGAAGAATTTTCTTCCATGTCTCTGTGGGTAAAAGTATCTGGAGTTCTCTTTCTCATTCATTCTTACCTTTATCAAGTCTCTGGACGTATTTTCATAATTAGATCATAAATTATTGCTATCAAGCCCTTCTGATAAGGATTAAAACCTAAATAATTTTTCCGTGATCTCAATGTTATATGGAGTCAGAAAAGAAGGCATAGGAACTTTTAAAAAAATCTAATCTGTAAATATAGAAAAAGTGTGATCTAGGCAAATTGTATTTATTAGACAACTGTTCAAAAGATTTTAAAAAATCAATGAATAAGTCACGGAAACATGTTAGTTCCTTCATTTTCCATAAATAAAAAGCTGAGTCGATTCCGGACGGTTTAAAGAAAAAATATATTGAATGGGGCTTGATAAGTTAAATTTATTCAATCCAAAGAATTTACGGAATTGAAACCATATTCGTATAGCATGTTTAACTATTGGGTTCGTCATATGTTTACTCAATTTAGTAAGTGCAAAAAGGAGTGAGGCTCCTAAAATAGAAACTAATGAAAATCCTTGCAATGAATCATACTCAAGATATACCCAGGTGTGCCGCAGGGGTCGGTGTTGGGGCCGCTCCTTTTTACCTTGTACATCAATGATTTGGATGATGGAATAAATGGTTGTGTGGCTAAGTTTGCGGATGACACCAAGATAAGTGGAGGAGTAGGGAGCATAGAGGAAATAGAAAGGATGCAGAGGGACCACCTAGACAGATGATGAGCGTTTGTCGGCTCTCGGACTGTACTCACTGGAGTACAGAAGGATGAGAGGGGACCTCGTAGCGACATTTAAAATGTTGACAGGAAAGGATAGAGTAGATGTGGCTAGGCTGTTTTCCTTGGTGGGCGAGTCCAGGACCAGAGGGCACAATCTTAGAATTAGAGGGTACAGTTTCAAGACAGAGATGAGGAGAAATTTCTTTACCCAGAGGGTGGTGAAATTGTGGAACTCCTTGCCATGCACAGCAGTGGAGGCCAGATCAGTGGGGGTGTTCAAGGAGGAGATAGACAGATATCTAAATAGTCAGGGTATCAAGGGATATGGGGATAAGGCTGGAAAATGGGATTAGAATAGTTTTTATTCCCACCCCATTTCTTTTTCCCTTTTCCTTGGAGCAGACTCGATGGGCCGAATGGCCTGCTTCTGCTCCCTTGTCTTGTGATCTTGTGATTTGGGACATCGAATGACATCTAAATCTTGTGCCCAAAAATTTAAATATCCGATATTAACTGCCCAGTAATATAATCTAAGGTTAGGCAAAGCCTTGCCACAAACCTTTTTTTTATTTTTGTAAATATTTCTTACTTAACCATGTTTTTTTTCCATGCTACATATATAAAAGAATTTTAGAATGAATAGTGTCAAAAAAGGATTTCGGGATGAAATTTGGAATCGCCTCAAAATAGATATAGACATTTTGGTAAAATATTCATCTTAACCGCATTAATTCGGCCTATCAATGATAGAGATAATGGGAACCATTTCGTTAATAATTGTTTATCGTGATAAATTAAAGGTAACAAGTTAACTTTAAACAGGTCATTGTGCTTCTTGGTACTTTTAACACCGAAATACATAAAATGGTCTGTTACTCATGTTACGGACTTGGTGAAAGTCCCTTTAAGATAGAGCGTGTGTGTGTGCGTATGTGTGGCATGCTTACGTCAATAGAAGATAAAGGACGTAATGACGTTGTTGAAGAGGTCAAAAGAAGGGAGAGAGAGCGAGAGAGAGAAGGGAGAGACACCGGCCTGCTAGTGTTCTCTATTGATGGATGAGAAACAATAACTGTGTCTGCCACAGAAATCCATGTATGGAAATTGCAAGTAATCTGGTGGAGTTCACTTTGTTGCTGACCTGTAGAAGGAAACAGGTATTTGTGTATGGACGACAACGATTCGGATGCTTTTCGGAGTGAGGAAGTCACTCCCGAGGAAACACTGAAGTGTCCTCTAGGTTCCATCGTGGAACGTTTGGATTTCGTAATTTCTCTCCCTATGTTCTCTACATCTACGTCTTATCTTCAGATAACGGCGGTTGTTGAAGAAGCCTTTGCTCATGTTTCACCTTATGGCTTGCGGAACTGAACTTTAAGAGCCATTCCTGGACTTGGCGTTTGGGACTTTGCCACACACACACACACACACAAAGAGTTTAGTTTTTGGGGTTAATGTTCAAGGTTTAACATTTTTAACCTACTAACATTTTTACTTCTATTTTTCGTATTATCATAAGTAGTGATTAATAAAATAGTTTTTAACACCGAATCATGACTCGGTGTGTTTCTTTTGTTGCTGGTTTGTGACAAAATTGGGGGCTCGTCCGGGATCCAACCCAAAGATTAACGAGTGTCATCTGGGATCTTTCCCCAGATTGACGAGATTCGTTCAAGATTCAATCCAAAGATTGTTGAGGGAGGTCTGATGAATTCTTTTTAATTGGTTTGTGTGTGTGGAAACCAGCAACAATGGATATTAAGGCATTTTTGGAGTCACCAACCCTAAAGGGATTGGAGGTGGCAAAAAAGTATGATTTGGTAAAGATTGCTACAAGGCTAAACCTTACAGCAGTAAAGCAGTCTATGAGAAAAGCAGTTATTTATAGAATGATAGTTGACTATTATTTGGAGAAGGAAGTGTTTGAGTTGAGTGAGGTAGTAGAGTTTCCTGAGATTAAACTAGTGATTTCTGATGTGACTTCTCAACTAGTGGAGGATCTGGAGGAGGAAGAATTAGAACAGTTAGAAGAGTTTTCTGGGAGTAAGTCAGAGATTCCTGTTAGCCAGGTGCAGATAGCAAAGATGGAGTTAGAACAAACACGATTAAAGTTCGAGTTGGGACAAAAAAAGATAGAGGCCGAACAAAAGAAACCAGAGGCTGAACGAGAGCAAACCCGGTTAAAGATAGAGGCTGAATGAGAGCTAACTCGGATGAAGTTAGAGGCTGATCTCGCAATGAAGCAGATGGAATTGAGGAAGATGGAGATGGATAGGGAGGAGAAGGAAAAACAGCGGCAGCATGTTAAAAATGAAGTGAAAGAGTTTGGAATCTGATTCTGATGATGGGTTTTCAGCCAGCAGGGAGGTTCGATTAGTCCCTCCTTTTGAGGAAGATCAGGTTGATCAGTATTTCCAACATTTTGAAAAGGTTGCTGTGAGTTCAGACTGGCCAAAGGAAGGATGGGCTATTATGTTACAGAGTGTAATTAAAGGTAAAGCTCAAAAAGCTTATTCTGCTTTGTCTGTTGAGGATGCAGCTGATTATACCAAGGTAAAACAAGCTGTGTTAAAGGCCTATGAATTGGTACCTGAAGCTTATAGACAAACATTTAGAGACTTGAGGAAATCTGCAGATCAGACTTATATGGAATTTGCCAATGGAAAGAGAATATGTTTTGAACGATGGTGCCTGGCTAAAAATGTAGATGGGGATTTTGATAAATTGAAAGAATTGATGTTAGTAGAAGACTTTAAAAGATGTGTTCCAGCTGAATTAACAACATATTTAAATGAAAAGGAGGTGGAACCTTTACAAGA
Organism: Pristis pectinata; assembly: GCF_009764475.1. Classification (NCBI taxonomy): domain Eukaryota; kingdom Metazoa; phylum Chordata; class Chondrichthyes; order Rhinopristiformes; family Pristidae; genus Pristis; species Pristis pectinata. Next base: position 558,932 of record NC_067421.1, read on the forward strand.
AACTGCTAGGTTGGCAGGTGATTATGTTTTAACCCATAAATCCAAATGGGGACAACCTAAAACCTTTCAAAAGAGTTACAAGGACAATCCAGGTAAACCGGAGATCAAATTGGGAGGTAATCAAAAAGGGAAGGATGAAAAGAAGCCAGTGCTGGAGAAACCTGTTGAGCGTACTTGTTATTACTGTAAGAAACCTGGTCATATGAGAGCTAATTGTGCCCTTTTGAGAAAAAAAGGAAGCTGTGTCCAATGCTTGCTTTCAGGCAATTAAAAATCAAAAAGGTTTAGGAGGTGCTGTTAAAGATCAATCCTTGCAAGAGGTAAAAGCTGAAAAGTTGGAGGAGGTGAGAAAGGAATTCCGTTTTTATGTATCAGAGGGTTTTGTTTCACTGAATGGTGGGTCACCCCAGGTGCCAGTGAAAATCCTTAGAGATACTGGGGCTTGCCAATCTCTCTTGCTGGACAGCGTTTTAAATTTAGGTGAAGAAACTGACACTGGTGAGGTAAATCTAGTGCGAGGCGTTAGAGGTGACACCATCTCTGTCCCTTTGCACAAGGCGATTTTAAAGTCAAAGTTCATAGAAGGACGTGTCGAGATAGGGATAAAACCTAGTTTGCCAGTGAAAGGAGTTTCTTTGTTATTGGGAAATGACCTTGCGGATGGAGAAATTGTTCCTGTGGTAAGGTTAACGACCAAACCAAGGATTGATGAGTCTGAGAATGATCCAGATGTTTACCCATCATGTGCCATGACTCGATCTAGAGCTAAAGAACTAGCCAAGACCGACAGTCCTGTGCAGCCTGATGTAGATCCTTGTAACAGTCTTAAACAGGAAGAAAATTATAATGTCTTGTCTGAGACTTTTCTGTCTTCACTGTAGAATCAACATCCTCGTAGTGAGCCTGAATTTAAAGATTTGTCTTTGTCGAGGAAGGAATTTATGGTGGAACAGACAAAGGACCCTGAGTTGACAGAATTGAAAGAAAAAGCACTCTCAAGTGAGGAGATTGAAAAAGTGCCAATTGGATATTATGCAAAAATGGAGTGTTAATGAGGAAATTGAAACCTCCTCATGTTCCTGTTAATGAGGAATGGGAAGTTATTCATCAGGTTGTGGTTCCAAAAGTTTATAGGAATGAGATTTTAAATTTGGCTCATAGTATGCCTTTAGGTGGTAATTTGGTGTGAATAAAACTGTAGGGAAGATCTTGAAACAATTTTATTGGCCTGGTTTGAGAAAAGATGTGGTGATGCTTTGTCGAACCTGTCACACATGTCAGATGGTAGGTAAACCAAATCAAAAACCCCCTGTGGCTCCATTAAAGCCAATTCCTGCTTTTGATGAACTCTTTTTGAAGGTGATTGTGGACTGTGTTGGCCCATTACCGAAGTCTAAGACTGGAAATCAGTATTTGTTAACCATCATGTGTGCCACTTCTAGATTTCCAGAAGAAATACCCCTTAGAAATATTAAGGCCATGATGGTGTCAAAGGCTCTTTTAAATTTTTTTACTTTGTTTGTGTTGCCAAAAGAAATCCAATCTGATCAAGGCAATGTTATGTCTAATTTTTTTCAACAACTAGTCTATGAGCTGGGAACAAAGCAGATTGTATCATCTGCATATCACCCAGAATCTCAGGGAGTTCTGGAGAGATTTCTTTCTACTCTCAAAAATATGCTGAAGACTTATTGCTTTGAAAACACAAAGGATTGGGACGAGGGTGTTCATTTACTTTTGTTTGCCATTAGAGAATCAATCCAGGAGTCATTAGGATTTAGTCCATTTGAGCTTGTATTTGGACATAGAGTGAGAGGACCTTTGGAATTGTTGAGAGAACAATGAGTTAATGAGGAAGTGCATTTGAGTTTGTTGGACTATGTCCAAAAATTTAAAACTCGGTTGGAGAGAGTCTGCCAGCTAGCGAGAGAGAATTTGAAAACCAGCCAGATAAGAATGAAGACATGTTTTGATAGACATGCTCGGCCTAGGACATTTGCAGTGGGACAAAAGGTGTTGGTATTTTTCCCTAGCCAAAATAATCCCTTGCAATCTCGTTTTTCTGGACCCTCTATTATTGAATCTCAAGTGACTGATTTAACATATATAATCAAAACACCAGATAACGCAAGAAAACACAACTCTGTCATGTAAACATGCTGAAGCCTTATTATGAAAGAGATTCAGTTCTGGCCATGGTGGGTGATATGAAGGTTGTTTCTAGAATGCCTGATGTTGATGTTGAGGAAGGCCAATTTAGACCAAATATTGTTCCATCGAAACTAAAAAAACAAAACATCCTGGAGAACCTTGAAACGAAGTTGGACCATTTACAAGTTTCACAAAAACAACAGATGAGAGAATTCATTTTAAAATTTAAAAATCTGTTCCCAGATGTTCCAAACAGAACATTGATAATTACCCATGATGTTGATGCTGGGGATGCAAAACCAATCAAACAACACCCATATCGAACGAATGTGGAAAAAAGTAAACTTTTTGATCAGGAGATAAAATACATGTTGGAAAATGATATTATTAGACATTCTACTTCAAACTGGAGTTTGCCCTGTGTTATTGTGCCTAAACCTAATGGAACTGTTAGGTTTTGCACAGATTACAGGAAAGTGAATGCTGTAACGAAGTCGGATGCTTACCTATTCCTCAGGTGGATGATTGTATAGACAGAGTGGGAAAGGCAAAATTTCTAACAAAGATTGACCTATTAAAAGGGTACTGGTGTGTTCCATTAACAGATAGAGGAAGGGAGATTTCTGCCTTTTTAACCCCTTCTGGATTGTATGAATATAATGTTTTGCCATTTGGAATGAAAAATGCTCCGGCAACATTTCAACGAATGATTAATTCAGTGATTCATGGGTTAAAACATACAGATGCCTACATTGACAACTTAGTGACTGGGAATGATACATGGGAGGATCAAATCTCTGCTTTAGAAAGGTTGTTTGAAAGACTTTCCGAGGCTAACCTTACAGTTAACTTGGCTAAAAGTGAATTTGGCCATGCCACTGTGACGTATCTTGGGTATGTTGTAGGTCAAGGCAAGCAAGCTCCTGTTCAGGCAAAAGTTCAAACAATATCTGAGTTCCCTATTCCCACAGGTACGAGGACTGTTAGAAGATTTTTGGGAATGGTTGGATATTATCGCAAATTTTGTAAAAGTTTTGCTGACATTGCTCTTCCCCTAACTAATCTTCTGAAGAAGGGAGTAAAGTTTGTTTGGACAGATTCTTGTCAAGAAGCATTTGAGAAGCTGAAAGCCATTTTATTCTACCATCCTGTGCTCAAAACACCTGACTTTGAAAAGCCATTTTTGTTAGCAGTAGATGCCAGTGATGAAGCTGCAGGAGCTGTGTTGTTGCAGAAGGGTGACCTTGCTGATATTGACTATCTGGTAGCTTACTTTTCAAAGAAATTTAATGAGCATCAAAAGAATTATTCCACCATAGAGAAGAAATTACTGTCGCTTGTTTTAGCCTTGCAACATTTCAGTGTATATGTTTATACTGCTCAGAAACCATTGACTGTGTATTGGTGTTTCCATTGGTGTTTCTGAGCCAAGTCAAAAACAAGAACAGAAGGCTGTTAAACTGGAGTTTAATTTTGCAAGAGTTTGATCTCATGATAACTCACATTAAAGGCAAAGATAACGTGATTGCTGATTGTCCTTCCCGATGTTAAATGGGAAGCATGTATCTGTACTAATCTGATATTCTGTAACTGTGTAGCAGGATAATTATTAACATCACTAACTGTATGCACGGTTAAAAATTTTTCTTGGGAAAAATTCTTTTTAGGTGGGAGGTCTTACGGACTCGGTGAAAGTCCCTTTAAGATTGTGTGTGTGTGTGTGTGTGTGTGTGTGTGTGTGTGTGTGTGTGTGTGTGTGTAGCGTGCTTACGTCAACAGAAGATAAAGGACGTAATGATGTTGTTGAAGAGTTCAGAAGAAGAAGAGAGAGAGAGAAGAAGATAGGGAGACACCAGTCTGCTAGTTTCTCTATCGATGGATGAGAAAGAATAACTGTGTCTGTCACAGAAATCCATGTATGGAAATTGGAAGTAATCTGGTGGAGTTCACTTTCTTGCCGACCTGTAGAAGGAAACAGGTATTTGTGTGGATGACCACGATTCGGATGCTTTTTGGGATGAGAAAGTCACTACCGAGGAAACACTGAAGTGTCGTTTGGGTTCCATCGTGGAACATTTGGATTTCATAATTACTCTCTCTATGTTTCTCTACATCTACATCTTATCTTCAGACAACGGTGGTTGTTAAAGCAGCCTTTGCTCATGTTTCACCTTATGGCTTGCGGAACTGAACTTTGAGAACCATTCCTGAACTTGGAGTTTGGGACTTCACCACACACACATACACAAAGAGTTTAGTTTTTGGGGTTAATGTTCAAGGTTTAACATTTTTGAATTTCTAACATACTAACATTTTTATTTTTATTTTACGTATTATCATAAGTAGTGATTAATAAAATAGTTTAACACTGAATCATGACTCGGTGTGTTTCTTTTGTTGCTGGTTCGTGACACTATCATTGCCTAATATTCCGACAGCTATCTGTGATCTGCCTGCACATCCCTCCTCTAGATCCTGCTGGCTATTGGCAGGAGGAGTGGGGTGGAGGTGGGCAGGGAATGGATATCTCATCATCCCATCAAAGTGAGAACACCTTTCTGAAGTTCTCCCCATTTTGCTTCATTGGACATTATGGATTATCCTCTAAGTACTGCTGCAATGTTCTCCCAATCAAAACTGCAACTTGGCTCCACCTGTCTCATGCACCAAGCATCTGTTCCCAGCACATTGTGCTGCCTGCCCCACCCCGAAACAGATAGAACACCATAATCCCACAGGCCACCCCATGCCCTGGGTGCACCTGCCTGACCTGTCAGGTGTCTCACATTAACATAATTACAGTTTAGTCCATCAGACCCTCCTCACTCCGTGCCTTGCCCCTCCTGTCCTGTCCCTTTGTCTTGCTCACTGTAACCTCCAGATTTGCTTCATCCTCATCTGCCACATTCATACTTTGGATCCCATCCCCGGACAAGACCAGTTTAAACCCTGATGAGCAGCACCAGCAAATCCCTCCGCCAGATGATTGGTCCCCCTCCAGTTCAGGTGCAGCTCATCCCTCTTGTACAGGTCACCTCTGCCCCAGGAGAGATCCCAATGGTCCAAGAAGCTGACCCCTTCCCTCCTGCAGCAGCTCCTCTGCCACACACTCACCTGCCCTGTCCTCCTGCTCCTCCCCTCACCAGCAGGTGGCACCGGCAGTGATCCAGAGATTACAGCCCTTCAGCTCCTGCTTCTGAACCTTATGCCTAACCCCCCATATTCACTCTGCAGGACCCCATACCTTTTCCTCCCTGTGTCAATGGTCCCAATGTGCACAATGACCTCTGGCTGCTCACCCTCCCCCTTGAGAATGTTCTGGAACCACTGGGGGACGTCCTTGACCTTGGCACCCAGGGGACAACTCACCATCCTGGAGCCTTATTCATGGCCACAGAATCTCCTGTCTGTCCCCCTCACTGTGGGGTCTCCTATCACTACAGCTCCCCTTGTCTCCACCCTCCCCTGCTGTACATCAGAGCCAGTCATTGTGCCACAGACCTGGCTGCTGCTGCTCTCCTCTGAAAGGCCATCCCCCCAGCAGGTTGTCCTTCCAGTGCCCACTGAATGGGGGAATGGGTAAGGAGTCACATTCCTGGAAGCCCTCAGTGTTGTCCAGGCATCAGGGTATCCGAGATTGTGGCCCAAAGTGTCCCAGTGCTGCCTCCACCCATGGCTGCCCTCCACAGTGACGGACACGGGTTTCATTTCCATGTTGAACAACACTTAGGGGAAGTGCTGGGTGGAGACAGACACCAGGTGCATTGTTGGGAGAGGATTTCACCCTCCCTGCAGACAGCCAGCAGTCCCACCAGTGACTGAGCCGGTCCACTACTGAAGGGTGTATCTGCCAGACCCAGCTCTGGAGCTGATGGAAAAACCAACACGGGACGTGGGGTGGGGTCACTGACAGGTCCTGCTCCTTCCCTGACCAATGTACAGCTGCAGGTGTCCATGGTGACACTGGTGGGCTGTTGGCAGCTGAGACTTCAGTACCACCCAATGCTGGGACCATGGTCTGTCCTGTCACTGAGAACTGGATGCATCAGATGAATCAGTGACAGATGAGCAGCTAGGAATATATCCCCAACACTGTACTGTAAGAGGACAGACCAGTCCATCCCCAACACAGTACTGTAACAAGACAGACAAGTACATCACCAACACTGTACTGTAAGAGGGCAGACCAGTACACTCCCCAACATGTACTGTAAGGGGACAGACCGGGACAGTCCCAATTCTGTGGTGCAAGAGGACAGACCAGTACACCTCCAACACTGTACTGTAAGGGACAGACCAGTACACCCCCAACACTGTACTGTAAGGGACAGAACAGTACACCCCCAATGCTGAACTGTAAGAGAAGGGACCAGTAAACGCCATCACTATACTGTCAGTTTACAAGCCAGTACACCCTCAACAAGGAACTTTAAGGGGACAGACCAGTCCACACCAACACTGTACTGTAAGGGGACAGACCAGTACATCCCCAACAGTGCACTGTAAGGGACATACCAGTGCAACCTCAACACTAAGAGTGCAGACAAGTGCATCCCCAACACTGTACTCTAATGGGAAACCCAGTCAACCCCCAACACTGTACTGTAATTTTACACACCCGTATCTCCCTTCCACTGTACTGGATGGGGACAGACCAGTACACCCCCAACACTGTACTGTAAGGGACAGACCAGTACACCCCCAACACTGTACTGTAAGGGACAGAACAGTACACCCCCAATGCTGAACTGTAAGAGAAGGGACCAGTAAACGCCATCACTATACTGTCAGTTTACAAGCCAGTACACCCTCAACAAGGAACTTTAAGGGGACAGACCAGTCCACACCAACACTGTACTGTAAGGGGACAGACCAGTACATCCCCAACAGTGCACTGTAAGGGACATACCAGTGCAACCTCAACACTAAGAGTGCAGACAAGTGCATCCCCAACACTGTACTCTAATGGGAAACCCAGTCAACCCCCAACACTGTACTGTAATTTTACACACCCGTATCTCCCTTCCACTGTACTGGATGGGGACAGACCAGTACACCCCCAACACTGTACTGTAAGGTCTCAGACCAGTTCACCTGTAACTTTCTACTGTGAAGGGTCAGACAAGTACATCCCCAAGACAGTACTGTAAGTGGTAGACCAATACAGCCCCAACACTGTGCTGTAAGAGGACAAACCAGTACACCCCCAACACTGTACTGTAGGTTACAGACCAGTACACACCCACCACTGTACTCTAAGTGGACAGACCTGTACACTGACAACTATATACAGTCAGCAGACATACCAGTCCAGGCAGCCAGGACTAAACTGTGAGGTAACATGATAATCAAAACTCCTCACTGGAAGGTCACACATCTATCCACCCATAGCAGTCCACTGCAAGGACACAATTCTCACCACACTGAGCACTTCACTGTAAGGACACCTTCCTTTCCCCCAACAGTCACAAGGGACACAATGGTCTGGTGTATCGTGTCCAATTTCACCACCAATGGTACGGTTTATAGATTTTGGTCAGGTGTGGGCCATCAGTTTATTCCTGCCATTGGTGAAGTTGTGCTTGTTCACAGCTCCATGAGGATCTTGTACATTCACACCCCTCTCCTGACCCAGTGTCACAGCAATGTCAATGCCACATGTGGCTTACAATTTGTATCAAAAGCACAGTTTGTAACACTATTTGCTTTAACAGAAGCAAAAGGAATGCCAACCTGGGTTTCTGCAATTGTGGCATCAGTGAATGTATTTTCAGTGTTGTTGTGCAGACCTTCAGGAAGGGGTGCTTGGTGTTATCTTTTGTTCCCAGAGAGATGCCCACCACCGAAAAATAAATTGGAGTTAATTGTGTACAGTGTTCTGGAGGCAGCCCGCAAGTGTCGTTACGCCTCCGGCGCCAACATAGAATGCCCACAACTTGCTCACCCATACATCTTTGGAATGTAGGAGGAAACCGGAGCACCCGGAGAAAACCCATGCAGACACGGTTACAAGATACAAACTCCTTACAGACAGTGGCCAGAATTGAACATGGGTCGCTGGTGCTGTAAAGTGTTACCACACTTAAAATAAAAGTTCTACTGTTTGTTTGAATAAATATACACCTGAAGTAACTGTTAGGGTGAAGCTGAATACAAACACATATCACCTCACTGTAAGGTCACAGTTGTGTCCAGGCACAGTAACTCATGGCAAGAAGAAGTTCAATACACCCACACTTGCTCACTATACAGGCACAGCTCTATAAGCCAATGGTACATCACTGTACAGACATATTTCCATTCACCCACCATAACACCCCATAAAGACAGCTCTGTACACACACAGGATGTCACTGTATCAACACATTTCTATTCACACATAGAAATTGACTGCAATGAAACAGCTGTGTGCATCTGCACAACACTGTCGGGACACAACGCTTTTCACCCACAGCATCTCACTGTACAGACACAGATGAATACACACACAGTATCTCATTGTAAGGACACAGATGTATACACCCACAGCACCTCACTGTACAGACACAAATATATACACACAGAGCACCTCAATCCACAGATGCTGATGTGTACATCCACAGTACCTCACAGTGTAGACACCAATGCATACACATACTGCATATGATGTATAGACAGATGTATGCACCCACATTCTGCAATCAGTGAGGATGGAACATAGAATGCTGTAGCACAGTACAGGCCCTTCGGCCCACAATGCTGTGCTGACATTTTATCCTGCTCTAAGATCTATCTAACCCTTCCCTTCCACATTGCCCCTTATTTCTCTATCATTCATGTGTCCCTCTCAGTCTCATAAATGTCCCTCAGGTATCTGTCCCCACAACCTCTGCCGGCAGTGTGTTCCACGCACCCACCACTCCCTGTGTAAAAACACACCCCTGACATCCCCCTTATTTTAAAGAAATTTAAATTTTATTTACAGTGGGGTAACAGGTCCTTCCAGCCCAATGAGTCCGCGCCGCCCATTTTAAAACCAAATTCACCTACCCGTACATCTTTGGAATGTGGAAGGAAACCGGAGCACCCGGATGAAACCCACGCAGACACAGGAGAACGTACAAACTCCTTACAGACAGCGACGGGAATCGAACCCAGATTGCTGGCACTGTAATAGCGTCGCGTCGCCCTCCAATCACCTTAAAATTACGTCCCCTCGTGTTAGACATTGTCATCTGGGAAAAAGGCAGCAACGCCTCCAGAACGATTATTCTCAACACTGGTGCCCCACAAGGCTGCGTCCTCAGCCCTCTACTCCCTATACACTCACGACTGTGTGGCCAGATTCTGCTCCAACTCCATCTACAAGTTTGCACATGATACCGCCACTGTAGGCCGCATGTCAAACAATGATGAGTCAGAGTACAGGAAGGAGATGCAGAACTCAGTGACATGGTGTCATGACAACAACCTTTCCCTCAATGTTCACAAAACAAAAGAGCTGGACATTTGATTCAGCAAAGGAGGCGGTGAACATGCACCTGCCTACATCAACGTTGCTGAGGTTGAGAGGGTTGAGAGCTTCATGTTCCTAGGAATGAACATCACCAAAAGCCTGTGCTGGTCCAACGACATAGACACCATGAACAAGAAAGCTCACCAGCACCTCTACTTCCTCAGGACACTAAAGAAATTTGGCATGTCCCCTTTGACACTCACCAACCTTTATCAATGCACCATAGAAAGCATCCTATCTGGATGCATCACAGCTTGGTATGGCAACTGCTCTGCCTGTTACCACAAGAAGCGGCAGAGTGTTGTGGACACAGCTCAGCACATCACAGAAGCCAGCCTCCCTTTCATGGACTCTGTCGATACCTCTTGCTGGCTTGGTGAAGCAGCCAGCATGATCAAAGACCCCACCCACCCCAGATATCTCTCTTCTCCCCTCTCCAATCAGGTAGAAGATACCGGAGCTTGAGGGAACGTACCACCAGGCTCAAGGACAGCTTCTGTTCCACTTTGATAAGACTATTGAATGGTTCCCTTATACAATGAGATGGACTCTTGACCTCAAACTACCTTGTTGTGACCTTGCACCTTATTGTCCATCTGCAATGCACTTCCCTGTAGCCGTGACACTTTACTCTGTATTCTGTTATAGTTTTACCTTGTACTACTTCAATGCACTGTGCACTGAATTGATCTGTGTGAACGGAATGCAAGACAAGGTTTGGTACAATACTTCACTGTATGGACAGAGATGTACACACCACTGTACCTCACTGCAAGTGCAGAGGTGTACACACCCAGAGTACCTCACTCTCTGCACACAGATGTGCACACACAGATTACCTTACTGTACAGACGTAGATCTTTACACACACAGTATCTCACTGCACAGACACATGTACACATCCACAGTTCCTTATTGTACAGGCACAGATATGACATACAAATGTAACAGACTGTTCATGGACAGATGTGTATGCACAGTACCACACTGTATGGACACAAATGTACACAACCACAGTAACTCACTGTCCAGACACAGATGTCCACACACCCGTAATACCTCATGGTAAAGACACATGTTGACACCCACAGTATCTCAATGTCTGGACACAGATGTGGGCATGTAACATAACTCACAGCATGGACACAGATATATACATACACAGTTCCTCACTGTCCAGATACAGATGCATACATACACACAACCTCACTATATAGGCACAGGTGTATATACACACATAGTAACTCACTGTCCAGACAGATGAATACACACACAGCCACTCACTGTACAGGCACAGATGTGTACACACACAGTGCCTCACTGTACAGACAGTGATGTACACAACCACAGTACTGCCACATGCATATGCACACAGAACCTCACTGTTCACACACAGATGTAAATGCACTCTGTACCTCACTGCACATACACAACTGTACACAAGCACAGATGTATACACACACAGACCTCATGTATTCACCCAAAGTAGCTCACCGTACACACAGATTTACACACCCACAGTACCGCACTGTCCAGACACAGACGTGCACACACACAGTATCTCACTCAGCAGACACAGAATCACACACCCACAGAAGCTCAATGTGCAGACACAGATGTGTACAGACACAGTACCTCACTGCACAGACAGATGTGTACACACACATCACCTCACTGTCCAGACACAGATCATCACACCCACTGCAACTCACTGTCTGGACACACATGTACACACCCACAGTACATCACTGTAATCACACAAATGTATACACACTGCAAGGACACAGATGTTCACACAAACATTACCTCACTGTACAGACATGGATGTAGATACACACAGTCCCTCACTGCACAGACACCAATGTGCACACCCACGGTACCTCACTGAACATACCCAGATGTGTTCACACACAGAACCTCACTGCACAGAAACAGATGTGTATGCACACAGTACCACACTGCACAGACACAGATGTGTACACACAGTCCCTCACTGCACAGACACAGATGTGTACATGCAGAGTACCTCACTGCACAGACAAAGATGTACGCACAGTCCCTCACTGCACAGACACAGATGTGTACACACAGTCCCTCACTGCAGACACAGATGTGTACACACACAGAACATCACTGCACAGACACAGATGTGTACACACACAGTCCCTCACTGCACAGACACAGATATGTACAGTCCCTCACTGCAGACACAGATGTGTACACACACAGTCCCTCACTGCACAGACACAGATTTACACACACACATCACCACACTGTCCAGATACATGTGTACACTCACAGAACCTCACTGTCCAGACACAGATGGACCCAGCCAAAGTACCTCACAATAAGGACACATATGTAGATACCCAATGTCTGAAAACAAATGTATTCATGTGCAAAACCACATGGTAAGGAAACAGGTGTACACACCCACAGTACCTCACTGTACAGATACAGATGTACACATCCACATTACCTCACTGGGCAAACACTGATGTATACACCCACAGATCTTCAGTGTGTACACACAGATGTGTACACACAGAGTAGCTTACAATCCAGACAGAGATGTACAACCCCACAGGTAACTCGCTGTAAGGACACAGATGTATTCACACAGAGTACATCACTATACAGACATAGATATATTCACACAGTACCTCACTGCACAGCACAGATGTACACACGCACAGTACCTCACTGTATGGATCCTCCTCTTTCAATGTACAGCACCCCACTCTTTACACCTTCTGTACCTCACTGGATGGACACACCTCTGTGTGCTCACATCACCTCACTCTCAGTTTGCAGATCCATATGTCTACCAGAACTGATTGGATTGACACAGTTCTATACACTCACTGTCCCCAATGATAAAGATTAAACATTCTGCACACACAAAATTCCTCACTGAGATCTCAGCTGCACACACACTGAGCACCTCACTGCAACAACACAGCTCTTCACTCTGACAAACTCACTGTAAGGACACAGTCCTGTACACCCACAGTACATCACTGAACAGACACAGGTCTGTACATTCACAGTACTTCACTGCAAGACACAGCTGCATACACCAACGGCATCTCTCTGTGAGAACACAGCTCTGAACAGCTGCTGTAGCCCACAGTAAGGGCACTGCTCTTTACACACACTGAACTTCACTGTAAAGACACAGTTCTAGACATAAATAGTCTGCCTCTGTACACAGCATGACACATTTTAAGCAAACAGCAACACACCCCTGCAGTAATGCAGTGGAAGGATCCAGCTTTATACACCCACCATAACTCGCCATGAAGTGAAGAGTCGATATGTCCACATTAGCTCACTGTATGGACACAGACCTAAACACCCACAGTAGCTCACCATCTGGACACGCCTCCATACACACTGACTACCGCACTGTAAAGAGACAACTCTGTACGCAATGGTCCTCACTGTAAGGACACTGTTCATTACATACTGCACCTCAATGTTAAGAGAAGGCCTTGGACACACTGACCATCACCGTAAGGACACAGTTCTGTACACACTGATCCTCACTGTAAGGACAGTTCTGTACACACTGATCCTCACTGTAAGGACACAGCTGTGTATGCACTGATCCTCACTGGAAGGACACAGCTCTGTACACACTGATCCTCACTGTGTGGACACAGGTCTGCACACACTGCTCCTCACTGGAAGGACACAGCTCTGTACACACTGACCCTCACTGTGCGGACACAGCTTGATAAAATTGAATTAACTCACTACAAGAACATTCCTCTATGCACCCACAGTAAATCTCTACAATGGTACATCACCATATCACTTTATGGTGACAACTCTATACACCAGCAGTAACTCAATGGACACACGTCTGTATATCAGCAGAAAGTTACTTTTAGGATACAACTCTATAAACTCACAGTTCGGCACGGTAAAGATCCGGCTCTGTAAACCACACTACATCACGCCTGTCATCCTGCTGTAACTCAATGTAAGTTACAGATCTATGCACCCAGAGTAAGTCCGTCAGCACAAAGCTCAATACACCCACTGTTACACATGGTAAAATACAGCTCTGTACCCCACACTACATCACTGTATGGATAGAGCTTTATCCAACCACAGTAACTCACTGGCAGACACACTTCTATACACACATTAACACACTGGAAGGAAACAGCTCTGTACACCTGCAGTAACTCACTGCAAGGAAGCAGCTTTAAACACCTGCAGTAACTCACTGGAAGGAAACACTGTGGGTGCGTACAACTCTATACAGCTGCATTAACTCACTGCAAAGATGCAACTCTATGAATGCAGAATGATGCACTGGAATGATACTGCTCCAAACACCACATGACATCACTGGAAGGACACAGCTCGATGCACCCACAATAGCTCACTGTAAGGACAAAGCTGTAAACACACTGATCACCTCACTACAAGGACACATCCCTTGACACCCACAGCACCTCAGTGCAAGGACACTGCTGTGACTGTGACAAAGTCCCTGGAGAAACTGGTGGACTTTCTGCATCACAACAGCAGACATTCTCTTGGAGACCCTCATGGCATCGTCTCTCAAACTCAAAATCCATCAAGGTTTTTCCACCAATAAGAACTCTGCTAACAGCAGGTGATTAATACAATATCAATAACTACACTGACATTGTTCACTTCGATATTTACTGTCTGACAAATATTTCAATTGAAGTACATATTTACAGTGGGAACACACTGTAACTGATAAGACACCTCTGAATGTTCACACACCATTGTTGGGACAAACCACTTCACACATAAGGTGTAAAAGCATCATGGGACAGAGAACCAGACTCGCCAGGATGAATGCTGTGAGGGCTGGCACTCTGAGTGCACAAATATCCCAGGTAATGAAAGATCAAAGATGACCATGACACGTTTGATGTGCTCAGTGACAACACTTAGTCTGGTCTGGCAGCCTTCCTTGACCTCTGAAAGAAGGGCCCAAAATAACTGAGCTGTCCGTGCCTGGATTGATGCAGCCAATTAACATTGCTCATTGTCTTCTGTTTGGCCAATGCAGACGGGAACGTCTCATGACCACAGAAATGTACAAAGCACACATTGAACAGCCACCCCTGCTGTGGCCAGGCAGCCTCTGCTCTGCAGGTACCTTCCCATTTTAGAACTGATCACTGCTTTTACTTTACATTTAAACAGGTTGTTTGAACACTGGTTAGTTCTTGCTTGTTTTAATACCTGCCATCCCAATACTGTCACCCCTAAAAGATGGTCCATGACCGACAATTCCCTGAAGAGACAAATCCCACTACACCCACAGTACCTCACTGTAAGGACACATCCCCAGACACACACAGTACATCACTGTTAAGTACACATCCCCAGACACCCACAGTACCTCACTGTAAGGGCACATCCCAGACACCTACAATACCTCACTGTAAGGGCACATTCCAGACACCCACAGTACCTCACTGAAAGGACACATCCCCAGACACCCACAGTACCTCACTGTAAGGGCACATCCCCAGACACCCACAGTACCTCACTGTAAGGACACATCCCCAGAAACCCACAGTACCTCACTGTAAGGACACATCCCCAGACACCCACAGTACCTCACTGTAAGGACACATCCCCAGACACCCACGGTACCTCACTGTAAGGACACATCCACAGACACCCACGGTACCTCACTGTAAGGGCACATCCCCAGACACCCACAGTACCTCACTGTAAGGGCACATCCCCAGACACCAACAGTACCTCACTGTAAGGGCACATCCCTCAACACACAGAGTACCTCACTGTAAGGGCTGATCCCTCAACACACACAATACCTCACTGTAAGGACACATCCCCAGACACCCAAGTACGTCACTGTAAGGACACATCCCCAGACACCCACAGTGCCTCACTGTAAGGGCACATCCCCAGACACCCACAGTAACTCACTGTAAGGACACATCCCTCAACACACACAATACCTCACTGTAAGGACACATCCCCAGAAATCCACAGTACCTCACTGTAAGGACACATCCCCAGACACCCACAGTACCTCACTGTAAGGACACATCCCTCAACACACATAATACCTCACTGTAAGGACACATCCCCAGAAATCCACAGTACCTCACTGTAAGGACACATCCCCAGACACCCACAGTAACTCACTGTAAGGACACATCCCCAGACACCCACAGTACCTCACTGTAAGGGCTCATCCCTCAACACACACAATACCTCACTGTAAGGAAACATCCCCAGACACCCAAGTACCTCACTGTAAGGACACATCCCCAGACACCCACAGTGCCTCACTGTCAGAACACAACCCCAGACACCCACAGTGCCTCACTGTAAGGGCACATCCCCAGACACCCACAGTACCTCACTGTAAGGGCACAACCCCAGACACCCACAGTACCTCACTGTAAGGACACATCCCCAGACACCCACAGTACCTCACTGTAAGGACACATCCCCAGACACCCACAGTACCTCACTGTAAGGACACATCCCCAGACACCCACGGTACCTCACTGTAAGGAAACATCCACAGACACCCACATTACCTCACTGTAAGGGCACATCCCCAGACACCCACAGTACCTCACTGTAAGGGCACATCCCCAGACACCCACAGTACCTCACTGTAAGGGCACATCCCTCAACACACAGAGTACCTCACTGTAAGGGCTGATCCCTCAACACACACAATACCTCACTGTAAGGACACATCCCCAGACACCCAAGTACGTCACTGTAAGGACACATCCCCAGACACCCACAGTGCCTCACTGTAAGGGCACATCCCCAGACACCCACATTACCTCACTGTAAGGACACATCCCTCAACACACACAATACCTCACTGTAAGGACACATCCCCAGAAATCCACAGTGCCTCACTGTAAGGACACATCCCCAGACACCCACAGTACCTCACTGTAAGGACACATCCCTCAACACACACAATACCTCACTGTAAGGACACATCCCTCAACACACACAATACCTCACTGTAAGGACACATCCCCAGAAATCCACAGTACCTCACTGTAAGGACACATCCCCAGACACCCACAGTACCTCACTGTAAGGACACCTCCCCAGACACCCACGGTACCTCACTGTAAGGACACATCCCCAGATACACATGGTACCTCACTGTAAGGGCACATCCCCAGACACCCACAGTACCTCACTGTAAGGACACAGCCCCAGACACCCACAGTATCTCACTGTAAGGGCACATCCCCAGACACCCATGGTACCTCACTGTAAGGGCACATCCCCAGACACCCACAGTACCTCACTGTAAGGACACATCCCCAGACACCCACAGTACCTCACTGTACTTGCACATCCCTCAACACACAGAGTACCTCACTGTAAGGGCTCATCCCTCAACACACACAATACCTCACTGTAAGGACACATCCCCAGACACCCAAGTACCTCACTGTAAGGACACATCCCCAGACACCAACAGTATCTAACTCAAAGGACAGATCTCTTTTCACCACAATACCTCCTCAAAAGGAAAGAGCTCTAGTCACCCTCAGGTTTTCAGTGAACAAAATAATTCACTGTAAAAACAAATCTATATTCCTCCAGAATACCTCACTCTAACAACACAATCTCACAGACACGTAAAGCTTCACTGCAAATCAGTTAACATAGATCGTCACACTCATAGGACATAGCTGTATACAGATTATTCACCTCACTGCAAGGACACATTTCTGTGCACACTGATCCTCACTGTCAGGACACCCCTCTATACATACTGATCATGTCAGTGCCATGACAACCCTCTTGCACACTGCTCCTTGCTGTAAGGACACAGCTCGATACACCAGCAGTAACTCACTGAAAGGACACAGCTCTGTACACCAGCAGTAATTCAGGGTAAGAACACAGCTCTGTACACCAGCAGTAACTCAGTGTAAGGACACAGCTCTGTACACCAGCAGTAACTCAGTGTAAGGACACAGCTCTGTACACCAGCAGCAACTCAGTGTAAGGACACAGCTCTGTACACCAGCAGCATCTCACTGTAAGGACACAGCTCTGTACACCAGCAGTAGCTCACTGTGAGGACACAGCTCTGTACACCAGCAGTAGCTCATTGTGAGGACACAGCTCTGTACACCAGCAGTAGCTCACTGTGAGGACACAGCTCTGTACACCAGCAGTAGCTCACTGTGAGGACACACTCTATACACCCACACTACATCACTGTAAGGAAACACTCTATACACCCACACTACATCACTGTAAGGACACACTCTATACACCCACACTAAATCAGTCTAAGGACAAATTGTATACACCCACACTGCATCACTGTAAGGACACATTCTATACACCCACACTATATCAGTGTAAGGACATATTCTGTACACCCACACTGCATCACTGTAAGACCACATTCTGTACACCCACACTGCATTAATGTAAGGACACATTCTGTACACCCACACTACATCACTGTAAGGACACATTCTGTACATCCACACTACATCACTGTAAGGACACGTTCTGTACACCGACACTGCATCACTGTAAGGACACATTCTATACACCCACACTGCATCAGTATAAGGACACATTCTGTACACCCACACTGTATCAGTGTAAGGACACATTCTATACACCCACACTGCATCAGTGTACATTGTATAAACATTGGCGGGTAGTGGGGTAGGGAGTTTGGGAGGCAGATGGTGGGGGGAGCGGGAGTTAAATATGAGGGAGTGGCAATGGACAGGGAATGGAGTGGGAGTGAGGAAGGATGGAGGGGACAGAGGGAGGAAGGAGGGGGAGGAAGGCTGCAAGGTGTGGAGAGAGTGTGAGAGAGGATGGAGGGAGGGGAGGGAGGAAGAGAGGAGAGAGCGAGGGTGAGAGTGAGGGGAATGTGGAGGGAGTGTGACAGGGACTGGAGGGAGTGGGAGGGGAGAGTGGGAGGGGAGAGTGGGAGGAGCATGTGGGAAGGGCAAGTAGGGGAGGCAGGGAGTGTGGAGGTTGTAGGAGAAGAGGGGAGGGAAGGGAAGGGGAGTTGAAGGGTGGATGGAGTGGGAGGGGTTTGGGGGAAGGGGAGGGGAGCAGGTGTCGGGGAGTGGAGCAGTAGATGGGTGGAGGGGAGGGGGAGGGGAGAACAGGTGTTGGGAGGGTGGGAAAGAGGGGAGTGTGGGGAACAATGGCTGAAGGGGAGAGAATGTGGGATCTGGGAGGGGGTGTGGAGTGTGGTGTTCGGAAGTGGGAGGAGGCATTTGGGTGTGGGAGGTGTGAAGTGGGGTGTGGGAGGAGGTCGGGGTTTGGGAGGAGGGCAGAGGTTTGAAGTGGAGAGGAGGGGAGGGGGTGGAGGGTATGGTGTGAGGAGGGGAGGGTTGATGTGATGCTGGTGTCGGGGAGGGCATTTGGGGGAGGTGTGTGTTGGGGAGGATGATTTAAGGGGTTGGGGAGGGGTGTTGGGAAGGAGGGGATGTGTGGGGGAGTGGGAGGGTGTGAGTGAGTGGGCTTGGCAGTGGGCAGGAGGTGAGGGGGAGGGGAAGGAGTGATGGGGATTATGATGGGGATGGGCGGGGTAGGGAGTGAGGATGGGTTGGGGATGAAGATAGGGAGGGAGTGAGGATGGGTTGGGGATGAGGATAGGGAGGGAGTCGGGATGGGAGGTGTGATGGGGAATTAGGGTGGATTGGGGTGTGAGGGAGGGTGGAGGGAGGGTGGAGTTTGATGTTGTGGGTGAGGGGGAGTGGGTTGGGGAGGGAGGGAGGAGGAGTGGAATGGGGAGGAGGTGGATGGTGTTGGGGAGGGAGGGGAAGGGAGTGTGGGATGGGTGATGTGTGGGGGAGTCTGTCAAGAGGGGGTTTGGAGGAAGGGGAGGTAGGAGAAGGGATGGAGGTTAGAGGCAGGGGTGGGGAGGGGCTGGAGGGGAGGGGTGCAGGGAGGTGAGATGGTGGAGGGAGGGGAGAGGGTGGTGGGGTGGGAATGGGGAATGTGGGGGGAGTGGGGTGTGGGGGAGAGGGCGAGGTGGTATCAGGAAGTGGGGAATGAAGGGGTTTCAGGAGGGGAGGAGGGGGAAGTTGGGGAGGGGTGAAGGCAACGAGGAGGTAGGTGTTAGGGGAGGGGTGCAGGGGCGTGGGGGGTCGAGGGTGGGGGGGTGGACAGTGGAAAGGGGGAGCAGATGGAAAAGATGAGAGGGGAGGGGGAAATGAGAGCAGGGGTGGGTGAAGGCGTGAGGGGAAGAGGGGCAGAGTGGGCAGTGGGGAGGTGGAGGACGGGAGGGAGAGGAGGAGGTGGAAGAGAGGGAGTAGGAGAGGAAGGGGAGGGGGGAGTGGGAGGAGGTAGTGGAGGAGGAGCAGGCGGGTGGGGAGGCGAGAATGAATAGGACCGGTGTGGGACAGGGGAGGGAGGGGCTGAGCCCTCGCGGAGTTCGGAGAGGAACGGCGACACATTGCAAACCTGTTTATCCTGCAAACACTCGCCGGTTGGTAGGTTCAGGCCGCCGGGGTGGGAGTGCGGGGCGGCCTCGGTGAGGAACGGAGGTTCGGCGGCAGGTGAGCGCTGCACCGCAACCGGATCTGCAGACAAAGGAAACGGCAGCGAGGCTCTCAGGTTACACTTGGCTCTCTGACAACGACCTATCCCCAGGGGAGTGGGGGTGGGGCTGGGGGCAGGGGAGGGGGAGGGGTGCTGTGGGAGTGAGGATCAGAATGAACAGTCGATGCACAACCAGCAAATTTCGGCAGCAGAACCAGTTTAACAAAGAGGAAATGTGCAGAAACGATCCAAACAGCAACATCCCAACGAAGCGCGGGTCATCACCACAGAGAAACAACGTGTGTGATCGGGACACAGGGATCCGGTGCATCACATCCACCCCCCAGGCTGAGCGAAGTTCAGCTCTGATCGGTGTTAACCAGAGGAGAAGCACTGACCTGGAACATCCAGCTCCGGGCCATGAGAGTGAGACGGAGAACGGAGATTCGGGCAGTGGCGGGGAGAGAGACAACGAGAGGGGTGGACAGACCCCGAGGGACAACAGGTGAGAGCGGCAGTATCTGTGAGACAAGGGTTGACACGGGAGAAGTGGAGTCGGTCGAGCAGCGGGTGAGGTCAGTGTGACCAATGCCGCTGTTCCATTCGGCCAGGTGATCCTCACTGCCGGCCTGGCTCTGCCGGCTCAGTGTTTCTATTGAATTATATCCCACTGAGTAAATATAAAGATTCCTGCTCCCGCTCTGTCCCTTTTCTGTCTCCTCCTGATCACCCAGTTCCTCCTGCACCCACCCCAGCCCCATCACCCTGTTTCCCCTCCTCTACCCACTCCATCTCCCACACTCTGCCCACTGGGTCTCCTCTCCAAGCCCCCCCCCCCCAACACTGTTCCCATCTGTGCTCCCCGCCTCCCTTATTTGATTCCAAGCTCCACCTTCCTTTCCTTCCCACCATCTGCAGCCATTCGTTGTCTCCACCTGTCACCTCCCCGCCTCTGCCGCTATTTCCGCTCCTCCCTCCCCCACCTGCCCATCACCCCCTCACCTGGATCCACCTGACGCTTTCCAGCTCTTGCTCCAGCCCTTCCCCTCACCTCTTTGTGCTGGCTCTCTCCCCTCTATCTTTCAGTCGAGGTGAAGGGTCTCGACCCGAAACATCGAGTCCATTTCCCTCGACAGGTGCTGCCCGACCCGCTGAGTTCCTCCGGCACCTTGCTCTGTTCTCCAGATCCCAGCATCTGCAGTCTCTGTGTCTCCACAGTGATTCCTGCTGCTGTGCGCTCCGTCCGGTCCCTGTGTATCTTCTCACCCTGCGGGATGTTTTCAGCAAGGATGCCTGACACGCTGGCCATGCCCTTTTCTCTCTTCTACCGTCCGGGAGAAGATGCAGGAGATTGAACGCCCGGACGTTCGCACAAGCGCAGCTGCTTCCCCACCGCTGTCAGACTTCTGACCCAGTCACCTCTCTCACACCCCTTCCCGGTGGCACTGCCCCGTACTCTACACTCGATCTCTCTCCATTATTCCCTTGTGGTCACTTTAATATATTTTGATGCAGTACTTCAAACGGCAATCTCTGCCCCAGTCTGCGACTGTTGCGCTCGTCGTTGTATTTACTGTTGTGTTTATCATTATACCGTTTACTCTGCAAACTTCCTGCCACCGATGCATTTCATGCACCCTGGGACATAGGACAAGAATGTAATATAATCAACTTCACCACTTTCCGCCTGACTGACCCTAATTTATTTGAACCGTCTCCGGAATTGACGTTTGACGACTCCACGCCGAGATTCCCTGCAGAAACAATCCCTGTGTGCGAGCTGCTGCCGGGTGTGCGGTTTCCCTCCTCTGTTCACAATGTTCCTGCTGTCGGCATCAATGCAGATCCCTTGTTGTGCCACCGACTGTTTATTCTGAGCCCAGACATACGCCCCGCCCACCTCCAGCCCACCCAGTGACGCCCCACCTCCAACTCACCTGGTGACGTGCCGTTGCCGGGGGAGACAGAGAGCAGCGGGAGGCAACCTGCGAGCTTCAGTGCTGCCCTTTCGTGTGTGGCTGAGGGGCGGGTGAAGCTTCATCTGCCGCTGCAAATGCAGGTCGGTGCCGGTCTCCAGCGGATTCAGCAACGGGTGAGCTGTCAGTGCGGGTCTGGGGAGAGCCCCTCACTGGATGCACAGGTTTGCCTTGTGTCGCTGTTCTGTGTTTCTCTCTCCTTCTCCCTCGCACTTGCTCCTTTGCTGCCACACTCTGTTATTTGACCTGATTCTCTGCCTCACGCTCTCTAATGTACCCTCCCTCCCCCTTCCCTCCTCCCTCCACAACATCCGACTTTCTTTTCCCTGATCCGAACGAACATTTATTTCTCTTTCTCGGCTTCTCTGCGCGGTTCCATTCTCGCCCTCCCCTCTCTGCCGCTGGACCTTGTCCGACTGCACTGTGTTTTAATTCCCAAAGGTCCCACTTATTCCGTCTCAACCCTTGTCTCACAGTTACTGTCGCTTTCACCTGTCCACCCCTCTCGTCTCTCTCCCCGCCACTGCCCGAATCTCCGTTCTCCGTCTCACTCTCACGGCCCTGAGCTGGATGTTCCAGGTCAGTGCTTCTCCTCTGGTTAACACCGATCAGAGCTGAACTTCGCTCAGCCTGGGGGGTGGATGTGATGTACCTGATCCCTGTGTCCCGATCACACACGTTGTTTCTCTGTGGTGATGACCCGCGCTTCGTTGGGATGTTGCTGTTTGGATCGTTTCTGCACATTTCCTCTTTGTTAAACTGGTTCTGCTGCCGAAATTTGCTGGTTGTACATCGACCGTTCATTCTGTACCTCTCTCCCCCTCCCCCACCCCCACATCTTTGTCAGAGAGCCAAGTGTAACCTGAGAGCCTCGCTGCCGTTTCCTTTGTCTGCAGGATGCATGAAATGCATCGGTCGCAGGAAGTTTGCAGAGTAAACGGTATAATGATACACACAACAGTAAATACAACGACGAGCGCAACAACAGCAGACTGGGGGAGAGATTGCCGTTTGAAGTACTGCATCAAAATATATTAAAGTGACCACAAGGGAATAATCGAGAGAGATCGAGTGAAGAGTACGGGGCAGCGCTCACCTGCCGCCCGAACCTCCGTTTCTCACCGAGCCCGCCCCCGCCCGAATCAATCAACCGGGGAGTGTTTGCAGAGAGCCCTCGCTGGATAGACAGGTTTGCATTGTGTCGCCGTTCCTCTCCGAACTCCCCGAGGGCTCAGCCCCTCCCTCCCCTGTACTCCCGCAGAACATATTCCGGTCTCTGTTTGGGTCTGTGTTGGGTGGACCAGTTTGCGGATGTTTAACACTAATTCGGGTTCCGTTTCCTCGGATCTTGTTTCGGACGGGTCGGGAGATTCGCCTGGAAAATCTCAGCCGTTCTTCCTGCCAGGAAGCCCCTGTTTCTGTCGCGGCTTCTACCTTTATTCCTCAGTCACACCGTCTGTCCCAGTGCGGTCCACGGATTCCCCCCTCAATGTCCCCGTCTCATAATCTCGCTCTCGCCCTCCCCCTTCTCTCCTCTCGCTTTCTCTCTTTCACTCTCTCTCCCCATCTCTCTCTGTCTCCCTCTCCTCACGCCGCTTTCTTTCTCCCTCGCTCGACTCTTTCTCTCTCCACCCGGTGTCACGAACCAGCAACAAAAGAAACACACTGAGCATGATTCAGTGTTAAAAACTATTTTATTAATCACTACTTATGATAATATGTAAAATAAAAGTAAAAATGTTAGTATGTTAGAATTCAAAAATGTTAAACCTCGAACGTTAACCCCAAAACTAAACTCATCGTGTGTGTGACAACGTCCCAAACTCCAAGTTCCGGAATGGTTCTTAAAGTTCAGTTCCGCAAGTCATAAGGTGAAACATGAGCAAGGGCTTCTTCAACAACCACCGTTGTCTGAAGATAAGACGTAGACATAGAGAAACGTAGAGAGAGTAACTACGAAATCCAAATGTTCCACGATGGAACCCCAGCGACACTTCAGTGTTTACTTGGTAGTGACTTCCTCACCCCGAAAAGCATCTGAATCATGGTCGTCCACACACAAATACCTGTTTCCTTCTACAGGTCAGCAACAAAGTGAACTCCACCGGATTACTTCCAACTTCCATACATGGATTTCAGTGGCAGACGCAGTTATTGTTTCTCATCCATCGATAGAGAAAACTAGCAGGCTGGTGTCTCTCTCCCTTCTCTCTCTCTCTCTCTCCTTCTTCTAACTTCTTCAATAACATCATTACGTCCTTTATCTTCTATTGAGGTAAGCACGCCCCACACACACATACACACACACTCTCTATCTTAAAGGGACTTTCACTGAGTCCGTAACACCAGTCTCCCTCCCCTCCCCTCCACCTCTCCATTCCCCCTCCCCACTCTCCTCTTTCCCCATCGGCTCCCCAGACCAGTCCCATTCGCTCTCGCCTCCCCACTCCTCCTCCTCCCCTCCCCCACTCCTCCCCTCCCCCACCTCTGCCTCCCCTCCCCACTCCGCCTCCCCTCCCCACTCCGCCTCCTCTCCCACTCCTCCTCCTCCCCCCACCACCTCCTCACCCACCTCCCCCTCCCATCCACCACTGCCCCCTCCCCCTCCTGCCACTCCTCCAACTGCCCACCCCCTTGCACTCCACTCCCCCACCCACTCCCACTACCCTCCTCTACCACCTGCTCCTCCTACTCCCCCCACCCCACTCCCCTTTCCCCTCCCCCTCCCCTCCCATTCCCCTCCCATCCATCTCCCAACCCCAGCAGCCACTCCCGCCTCCCACTCACACTTACCTTCCCCCTGCCCTTCCCCTTCAGCCTCCAATCTCCCAATCCCTTTCCCCCTCTCCCAATCCCTTTCCCCCTCTCTCCCATCACCCTCCCCCTCCCCACTATCTCCCTCCCCATCCCCACTCCCCTCCCCATCCCCACATCCACCCTCCCCATCCCCCATCCCTGCTCCCCCTCCCCATCTTCACTCCCTCTCCATCCCCATCCCCACTCCATACCCAGTCCCTCCCCATCCTATTCCCCCTCCTACATCACCCCTTTCTCTCCCCCTCCATCCCCCTCCCCCTCTTCTCCCACTGCCTCCACACTCCCTCCCTCCCTCTCCCCTACTCATTCCCCTCCACACCCTCCCACTCCCTCCTCCTCTTACTCCCTCTACTCATTCTCCTTCCACTCCCTCGACCCACTCTCCACTACCGCTCCCTCTAATCCCTCCCCCTCCCACTGCCTCTATTCCCTCTACCCTTCCTCCACATTCCCCTCACTCTCACGCTCCCTCTCTCCTCTCTTCATCCCTCCCCCTCACACCCTCTCCAGATCCACCACCCCTCCCCCTCTCTTTCTTCCTCCCTCCTTCCCCTCCATCCTCCCTCACTCCCCATCCATTGCCCACCATCACAACCCTCCAAATTCACACACACCTACCTCGAACATCCCTCATCCATCCCCCTTAATCATCCTCCTCCACTCTCCCACTCCCTCATTACACTCCACACTCCCGCTCCTCCTTGATCCCTGCTCTCTCCCCTTCCTCCACCTCGCGCACACCTCCCTGCACCAAACACCTCCCGATCTCCCTCCCCCACTACCCCAGAACATGTATACAATGTATCCGTACAGCGATTTAGTGTGGGTTTTATAGAATGTGTCCTTACAATGATGTAGTGTGGGTGTATAGAGTGTGTCCTTACACTGATGCAGTGTGGGTGTACAGAATGTGTCCTTACACTGATGCAGTGTGGGTGTACAGAATGTGTCCTTACACTGATGCAATGTGGGTGTGTAGAGTGTGTCCTTACACTGATGCAGTGTGGGTGTGTAGAGTGTGTCCTTACACTGATGCAGTGTGGGTTTTATAGAATGTGTCCTTACACTGATGCAGTGTGGGTGTATAGAATGTGTCCTTACACTGATGCAGTGTGGGTGTATGGATGAGACAAATTGTTTCATTGTGTGTGTATAGAAAGAATCCATTTAATGCTAATTATTGTGCATGTAATGGTCTGTGTCCTCACTGTTAGATTGTGTGTGTCTGAGGAATATATCCTTGGAACAGTATTGTGTGTCTGCATAAATTTTAACTGCAGACTGATGCCATGTGGATTGTGGAATATCTTCTTGCATTATATTTTGTGTATGCCCAGAATGTATGGTTACAGAGCTGCCGTATGGGTGCAGAGAATGTATCTTCATGGATATATTCCGGGTGTCTTGAAAGGTGTCCTTCCAGTGATGTTGTGCATGAGTATGGAATGCGTCCTTGCAGGGATGTAGTTGTTTTCCAAAAAGAATGTTTCTTTGCTGTGATGTCGAGTGTGTTTATTGGGCTGTGTCCTTACTCTGGGGAAATGGAGTGAATTGTGATGTGTCCTGTTGGTGATGTACTCTTGGTGTATGTGTCTTTGAATGCATGTTGGCTTGGTGCTGCTGTATGGAGCTGTGTCTTTATTATGAGTTTCTGCTTGTATATAGAGTTTCTCACGTACAGTCAGTTAGTACTGGTCTATGCTGCTGCTTCTGTACATGAATTAGTACTGGTGTGTTCCCTGTGAGTTAGTGCTGCTGTGACTGTGTCTGTGTGTGTCTGGCCCCTTGTGGTGCATGACTACTGGTGTACAGAGCAGTGTGCTGACAGTCCGTTACCGATGGATTCATTGTGTCATCGAATCATCTGAACATTTGGCCCAACTGTTCCATGCTGACCAGCATGCCCGTCTTAGCTCATTGTATTTTCCCACACTTGGCCCATATCCCTCTGACCTTTTCCTATCCACGGGTCCAACATTGAGCTCATGTTAATTACAAATGCTAACATTGAAAATTAGCTTCAAAATGTTGCAAATGTACCTGCTTCAGCCACTTCCTCTCACAGCTCATTCCATATATCATTCACCGTCTGAAAGAAAATCTAGCCTGTTATATTCCCAATAAATCACTCCACTCTCAACTTGAACCTCTGCCTCCCAGTCCTTTATTTCCCATCCATAGGAAGAAGAAAGTGTGCACTCCCCACACTGTCACAAAGGGCTCTGTCACTTCACTGAGTTACTGCTGGTGTACAGAGACTCATCCTTACAGTGAGTTACTGCTGGTGTACAGGGCTGTGCCCTTACAGCGAGTTACTACTGGTGTACAGGGCTGTGTCCTTACAGTGAGTTACTGCTGGTGTACTGGGCTGTGGCCTTGCTGTGAATTGCTGCTGGTGTACAGAGATGTGTCCTCACAGTGAGTTACGGAAGGTGTACAGAGCTTTGTCCTTCCAGTAAGTTACTGCTGGAGTATAGAGCTCTGTCCTTACAGTGAGGAGCAGTGTGTACAGAGGGTTGTCATTACACTGACATGATTATTGTGTATAGAGGGGTGACCTGACAGTGAGGATCAGCGTCCATAGGGCTGTGTCCTTGCAGTGAGGTGATTAATCTGTATACAGCTGTGTCCTATGAGTGTGATGATATGTGTTAACAGATCTTTGCATTTGTAGTGAAGTTTTGTGTGTGTGTGTGTGTGTTATTAGAGTGAGGTATTCTGAAGGAATATAGATTTGTTTTTACAGTGAATTACTTAGTTCACTGAGGACCTGAGGGTATCTAGAGCTGTTTCCTTATAAGGAGGTATTGTGGGGACTAGTGAGGTACTGTGGGTGTCTGGGGATGTGTCCTTACAGTGAGGTACTGTGGGTGTCTGGGGATATGTCCTTACAGTGAGGTACTGAGGGTGTCTGGGGACGTGTCCTTACAGTGGGGTACTGTGTGTGTCTGGGGATATGTCCTTACAGTGGGGTACAGTAGGTGTCTGGGGATGTGTCCTTACAGTGGGGTACAGTTGGTGTCTGGGGATGTGTCCTTACAGTGGGGTACAGTGGGGGTCTGGGGATGTGTCCTTACAGTGAGGTACTGTGGATGCCTGGGGATGTGTCCTTACAGCGAGGTACTGTGGGTGTTCACTCCATGATTTATTGTGATTCCTAAAACCTGTGACCTTGCAGTGTGGTGATCTGCATGTATTGAACTTTGTCCTCACAGTGAGTTACTTCAGCTATATATTTATTCAGCCAGACCACAATGCTTTGTAAATGTGGCCCGATCTCTTATCTCAGGTCTGTGTCACAAACCAGCAACAAAAGAAACACACTGAGCATGATTTAGTGTTAAAAACTATTTTATTAATCACTACTTATGATAATACGTAAAATAAAAGTAAAAATGTTAGTATGTTAGAATTCAAGAATGTTAAACCTCGAACGTTAACCCCAAAATTAAACTCTTCGTGAGTGTGTGTGTGACAAAGTCCAAAACTCCCAGTTCCTGAATGGTACTTAAAGTTCAGTTCCGCAAGCCATAAGGTGAAACATGAGCAAGGGCTTCTTCAACAACCACCGTTGTCTGAAGATAAGATGTAGATGTAGAAAAACATAGAGAGAGTACATACGAAATCCAAATGTTCCACGATGGAACCCAAACGACACTTCAGTGTTTACTTGGTAGTGACTTCCTCACCCCGAAAAGCATCTGAACCGTGGTCGTTCACACACAAATACCTGTTTCCTTCTACAGGTCAGCAACAAAGTGAACTCCACCGGATTACTTCCAACTTCCATACATGGATTTCAGTGGCAAACACAGTTATTGTTTCTCATCCATCGATAGAGAAAACAAGCAGGCTGGTGTCTCTCTCCCTTCTCTCTCTCTCTCTTTCTTCTTCTGACCTCTTCAACAACGTCATTACGTCTTTTATCTTCTATTGATGTAAGCACGCCCCACACACACATACACACACACTCTCTATCTTAAAGGGACTTTCACTGAGTCCGTAACACCTCCCACCTAAAAAAAAAATTTTCCCAAGAAAATTTTAACCGCGCATAGTTAGTAATGTTAATAATTATCATGCTACACAACTACAGACTATCAGATTTGTACAGATACATGTTTCCCATTTAACATCGGGAAAGACAATCAGCAATCACATTATCTTTGCCTTTAATGTGAGTTATCATGAGATCAAACTCTTGCAAAATTAAACTCCAGTTTAACAGCCTTCTGTTCTTGTTTTTGACTCGGCTCAGAAACACCAATGGGTTATGATCTGTATACACAGTCAATGGTTTCTGAGTGGTGCAAACATATACACTGAAATGTTGCAAGGCTAAAACAAGCGACAGTAATTCTTTCTCTATGGTGGAATAATTCTTTTGATGCTCATTAAATTTCTTTGAAAAGTAAGCTACAGGATGGTCAATATCATCAACGTCACCCTTCTGCAACAACACAGCTCCTGCAGCTTCATCACTGGCATCTACTGCTAATGAAAATGGCTTTTCAAAGTCAGGTGTTTTGAGCACAGGATGGTAGCATAAAATGGCTTTCAGCTTATCAAATGCTTCTTGACAAGAATCTGTCCAGACAAACTTTACTCCCTTCTTCAGAAGATTAGTTAGGGGAAGAGCAATATCAGCAAAATTTTTACAAAATTTTCGGTAATATCCAACCATTCCCAAAAATCTTCTAACAGTCCTCGTACCTGTGGGAATAGGGAACTCAGATATTGTTTGAACTTTTGCCTGAACAGGAGCTTGCTTGCCTTGACCTACAACATAACCAAGATACGTCACAGTGGCATGGCCAAATTCACTTTTAGCCAAGTTAACTGTAAGGTTAGCCTTGGAAAGTCTTTCAAACAACCTTTCTAACGCAGAGATGTGATCCTCCCATGTATCATTCCCAGTCACTAAGTCGTCAATGTAGGCATCTGTATGTTTTAACCCATGAATCACTGAATTAATCATTCTTTGAAATGTTGCCGGAGCATTTTTCATTCCAAATGGCAAAACATTGTATTCATACAATCCAGAAGGGGTTACAAAGGCTGAAATTTCCCTTCCTCTATCTGTTAATGGAACACACCAGTACCCTTTTAATAGGTCAATCTTTGTAAGAAATTTTGCCTTTCCCACTCTGTCTATGCAATCATCCACCCTAGGAATAGGGTAAGCATCTGACTTTGTTACAGCATTCACTTTCCTGTAATCTGTGCAAAATCTAACAGTTCCATCAGGTTTAGGTACAATAACACAGGGCGAACTCCAATTTGAAGTAGAATGTCTAATAATATCATTTTCCAACATGTACTTTATTTCCTGATCAACAAGTTTACTTTTTTCTGCATTCATTCGATATGGGTGTTGTTTGATTGGTTTTGCATCCCCAACATCAACATCATGGGTAATTATCGATGTTCTGTTTGGAACATCTGGGAACAGATTTTTAAATTTTAAAATTAATTCTCTCATCTTTTGTTTTTGTGAAACTTGTAAATGGTCCAACTTCGTTTCAAGGTTCTCCAGGATATTTGGTTTTTTTAGTTTTGATGGAACAATACTTGGTCTAAATTGGCCTTCCTCAACATCAACATCAGGCATTCTAGAAACAACCTTTACACCATCCACCAAGGCCACAATTGAATCCCTCTCATAATAAGGTTTTAGCATGTTTACATGACAGAGTTGTGTTTTCTTGCATCTATCTGGTGTTTTGATTATATATGTTAGATCAGTCACTCGAGATTCAATAACATAGGGTCCAGAAAAACGAGCTTGCAAGGGATTATTTTGGCTAGGGAAAAATACCAACACCTTTTTCCCCACTGCGAATGTCCTAGGCTGAGCACGTCTATCAAAATATGTCTTCATTCTTATCTGGCTTGTTTTCAGATTCTCTCTCGCTAGCTGGCAGAATCTCTCCAACCGAGTTTTAAATTTTTGGACATAGTCCCCAACAGACTCAAGTGAACTTTCTCATTAACCCATTGCTCTCTTAACAACTCCAAAGGTCCTCTCACCCTATGTCCAAACACAAGCTCAAACGGACTAAATCCAATTGACTCCTGGATCGATTCTCTAACGGCAAACAAAAGTAAATGGATACCTTCGTCCCAATCCTTGGTGTTTTCAAAGCAATAAGTCTTCAGCATATTTTTGAGAGTAGAATGAAATCTCTCCAGAGCTCCTTGAGATTCTGGGTGATATGCAGATGATACAATCTGCTTTGCTCCCAGCTCATGGACTATTTGTTGAAAAGTTTTTGACATAAAATTACTACCTTGATCAGATTGGATTTCTTTTGGCAAACCAAACAAGGTAAAAAATTTTACAAGAGCCTTTGACACCGTCTTGGCCTTAATATTTCTAAGGGGTATTGCCTCTGGAAATCTAGAAGTGGCACACATGATGGTTAACAAATACTGATTTCCAGTCTTAGACTTTGGTAATGGACCAACACAGTCCACAATCACCTTCGAAAAGGGTTCACCAAAAGCAGGAATTGGTTTCAAAGGAGCCACAGGGGGTTTTTGATTTGGTTTACCTACCATCTGACATGTGTGGCAGGTTCGACAAAACATCACCACATCTTTTCTCAAACCAGGCCAATAGAATTGTTTCAAGATCTTCCCTACAGTTTTATTCACCCCAAAATGACCACCCAAAGGCATACTGTGGGCCAGGTTTAAAATCTCATCCCTATAAACTTTTGGAACAACAACCTGATGAATAACTTCCCATTCCTCAGTAACAGGAACATGAGGAGGTCTCCATTTCCTCATTAACACTCCATTTTTGACATAGTATCCAGTCGGCACTTGTTCAATCTCCTCACATGTGAGTGCTTTTTCTTTCAATTCTGTCAATTCAGGATCCTTTGTCTGTTCCACCATGAAATCCTTCCTCGACAAAGACAAATCTTTAAATTCAGGCTCACTATAAGGATGTTGATCCTCCAGTGAAGACAGAAAAGTCTCAGATAAGGCATCATAATTTTCTTCCTGTTTAGGACTGTCACAAGGAACCACATCAGACTGCACCGGACTGTCTGTCTTGGCTAATTCTCTAGCTCTAGCTCGAGTCACCGCACATGATGGGTAAACATCTGAATCATTCTCAGACTCATCAATCCTTGGTTTGGTTGTTAACCGTACCACAGGATCACTTTCTCCATCTGCAAGGTCATTTCCCAATAACAAAGAAACTCCTTCCACTGGCAACCTAGGTCTTATCCCTATCTCGACTGGTCCTTCTACGAACTTTGACTTTAAAATCACCCTGTGAAAAGGGACAGACATGGTCTCACCTGTAACGCCTCGTACTAGATTTACTTCACCAGTGTCACTTTCTTCACCAAAATTTAAAACACTGTCCAGCAAGAGAGATTGACTAGCCCCAGTATCTCTAAGAATTTTCACTGGCACCTGGGGTGACTCATCATTCAGTGAAACAAAACCCTCTGATACATACGAACGGAATTCTTTTCTCACCTCCTCCAACTTTTCCGCTTTTCCCTTTTGCAAGGACTGATCTTTAACAGCATCTCCTAAACCTTTTTGATTTTTAATTGCCTGAAAGCAAGCATTGGGCCCAGCTTCCTTCTTTTTCTTCAAAAGGGCACAATTAGATATCACGTGGCCAGGTTTCCTACAGTAATAACAAGTACGCTCAACAGGTTTCTCCAGCCCTGGCTTCTTTTCATCTTTTCCTTTTTGATTACCTCCCAATTTAATCTCTGGTTTACCTGGATTGTCTTTGTAACTCTTTTGAAAGGTTTTAGGTTGTCCCCATTTGGATTTATGGGTTAAAGCATAATCATCTGCCAACCTAGCAGTTTCTTGTAAAGTTTCCACTGCCTTTTCATTTAAATATGTTGTTAATTCAGCTGGAACGCATCTTTTAAAGTCTTCCACCAGTATCAATTCTGTCAATTTATCATAATCCCCATCTACATTTTTAGCCAGGCACCATCGTTCAAAACATATTCTCTTTCCATTGGCAAATTCCATATAAGTCTGATCTGCAGATTTCCTCAAGTCTCTGAATTTTTGTCTATAAGCCTCAGGGACCAATTCATAAGCCTTCAAAATAGCTTGTTTTACCTTGGTATAATCAGCTGCATCCTCAGCAGACAAAGCAGAATAAGCTTTTTGAGCTTTACCTTTAATCACACTCTGTACCATAAGAGCCCATCCTTTCCTTGGCCAGTTTGAACTCACAGCAACCTTTTCAAAATGTTGGAAATACTGATCAACCTGATCTTCTTCAAACGGAGGGACTAATCGAACCTCCCTGCTGGCTGAAAAACCATCATCAGAATCAGATTCCGAACTCCTACGCTTCATTTGTAACTCATGCTGCCTCTGTTTTTCCTTCTCCTCTGCCTCAAACTTTAACCGACTTAGTTCCTGTTCCCGTTCAGCCTCTAACTTCATCTGAGTTATCTTTTGTTCGGCCTCTAATTTCTCTCGTTCGGCCTCTATCTTTAACTGGGTTTGCTCTCGTTCGGCCTCTAATCTCTTTTGTTCTCGTTCAGCTTCTAATTTATTTTGCTCTCGTTCAGCCTCTATCTTCGCCAGCTGCACCTGTGCCTCAGAAATTGCTATTTCACTGCCAGGAAACTGTTTTAACACTTCCTTCTCAAACACCTTCTTTTCCACTTAATGGCCAGCTATCAGTCTCTGAATATCTGCCTTTCTCATAGACTGCTTTACTTCTGTAAGGTTTAGCCTTGTAGCAATCTTTATCAAATCATCCTTTTTCGCCACCTCCAATCCCTTTTGGGTTGGTGACTCCAAAAATGCCTTAATATCCATTGCTACTGGTTTCCACACACACAAGCCAATTAAAAAGAATTTATCAGACCTCCCTCAACAATCTTTGGATTGAATCCCGAACAAATCTCGTCAATCTGGGGTACAATCCCAGACGACACTCGTTAACCTTGGGAACTATCCCGGACAAGCCCCCAATTTTGTCACAAACCAGCAACAAAAGAAACACACTGAGCATGATTTAGTGTTAAAAACTATTTTATTAATCACTACTTATGATAATACGTAAAATAAAAGTAAAAATGTTAGTATGTTAGCATTCAAAAATGTTAAACCTCGAACGTTAACCCCAAAACTAAACTCTTCTTGAGTGTGTGTGTGACAAAGTCCAAAACTCCCAGTTCCTGAATGGTTCTTAAAGTTCAGTTCCGCAAGCCATAAGGTGAAACATGAGCAAGGGCTTCTTCAACAACCACCGTTGTCTGAAGATAAGATGTAGATGTAGAAAAACATAGAGAGAGTACATACGAAATCCAAATGTTCCACGATGGAACCCAAACGACACTTCAGTGTTTACTCGGTAGTGACTTCCTCACCCCGAAAAGCATCCGAACCGTGGTCGTTCACACACAAATACCTGTTTCCTTCTACAGGTCAGCAACAAAGTGAACTCCACCGGATTACTTCCAACTTCCATACATGGATTTCAGTGGCAAACACAGTTATTGTTTCTCATCCATCGATAGAGAAAACAAGCAGGCTGGTGTCTCTCTCCCTTCTCTCTCTCTCTCTTTTTTTTCTTCTGACCTCTTCAACAACGTCATTACGTCTTTTATCTTCTATTGACGTAAGCACGCCCCACACACACATACACACACACTCTCTATCTTAAAGGGACTTTCACTGAGTCCGTAACATCTGCTTCTCAATTCTGGCTGCAGTGCACAGCGGGTGGCTCCATAAACAGTTCTGTCTGTCTGCTTCCATGATTAAAATAGATCAACCTGGTTAACAGTGACTCCCATCCTTCTTCAGTGTTTTACATCCCTCTGGGAACAAAAGGCAACATGAACCATCCTGCCTTGTGGTCTGCACTGCAGTGAATGGAATGCATCAGCAACAATTCACTGATGACAGAACCGCAGGAAGCTGATTGGCATTCCTGGCTGATTGTTACAATTAAAATATAACTTTACACAATGTGTTTCTGATACAAAGTGTGGAACTCATGCCACCGTGACATAACTGTGACACCAGGGCAGGAGTGAGTTATGTATGTACAAGAGCCTCAGGGAACTGTGACCAAGTGCAATTCACCAATGGCAGGAATAAACTGATGGCTACCAACTGACCAGTGGTCAGTGCACTGGGGGATTTGTGGTGAGATTTGAAGAGCTGCACTGGACCCCAACATATGTTTAAAGTGTGTTTCTGCTGCTGTGTCAGGCTGTGTCTGTAAATGAGGTACTGCAGCTGTGTGGAGTTGTATCCTTACAGTGAGGTACTGTGGTGTATTCAGCTATGTCCTTGCTCTGAGGTACGATGTGTGCCCAGAGCTTCATCTTTGCATTATGTTACTGCAGGTATATATGGGAATGTGCTCTCATGGTGAGGTGCTCAGTGTGTATGGTGCTGTGTCCATATGGTGAACTAATTTGTTGTTTAGGTCTGTGTCCAGTGAGTTACTGTAGGGGTATGTTAAAATGCGGCACTCTGGGTGCAGAGATCTGCATCACTTCAGTGCAGTTATGTGGGTGTCTCAGGAAATGTCCTGAAAATGACGGACTGTTTGTGTCCAGAACTGTGTGGACACAGTGAGCCTAAATAGCAGTGCCCTTACTGTGGGGTACAGTAGCTGTTCAGCACTGTGTTCTTACAGAGAAATGCTGCTG
The DNA here is from genome assembly GCF_009764475.1 of Pristis pectinata. NCBI lineage: Eukaryota > Metazoa > Chordata > Chondrichthyes > Rhinopristiformes > Pristidae > Pristis > Pristis pectinata. Next base: position 594,598 of record NC_067421.1, read on the forward strand.
GTGTATGGAGCTGTATCTTACTGTGAAGTACTGTGAATGTACAGACCTGTGTCTGTTCAATGATGTACTGTGGGTGTACAGGACTTTGTCCTTACTCAGAGTGAAGAGCTGTGTTGTTGCAGTGAGGTGCTCAGTGTGTTTACAGCTGTGATTCCACATAGAAAATACAGAGTACAGAAATCAGAAAATAGATAAAATGCGACAAAATACATTGTGTTAAATCAGACTTGAAATCACAACACCCCATATTGATAAACAAAATGATAGTTAATTAGTAACAATTAAATTGGAATAATTTTATTATATAAAAAAACCTAAACCCACAACCAAGACCAAAGTTGTTTGGTAAATAAAGAAGGACAAAGAAAATCCTTTAACACATATTAATATCAGCCAATATCTGTACTTTACACCAGATCAAAGGTTTTGAAAATAGTTCAAAAAAGGTCCCCACAAGGTTTGAAAGTCTAACTTAGATTCAGAAATTGAACAACAGATCTTCTCGAAATTTAGGTCTGACATAACATCCCGTAACCATTGAACATGAGTAGGCAGAGTCACTTCCTTCCATTTACGCAACACAGCCCTCCTGGCTACAAGAGAAATAAAGGCCAATACATAGAAATCAGAAGTCTCCAAAATTGTATCTTTTTCTCCAACAATCCCAAATAATGCAGTCAAGGGATTAGGCATAAAATTTATTTTAAAGAGCACAGAGAAAGTTTGAAATACCTCTATCCAGTATTTTTTAAAGCTTGAACATGTCCAAAACATGTGGATTAAAGAAGCCTCTCCATTATTGGATTTATCACAATAATGAGATCTCTGAATAAAAACGCAATGCTTGTCTTTGGACAAGTGAGCTCTATGGAGCACTTTAAACTGAAGGAGGGAGTGACGTGCACTTAATGATGAAGTATTGACCAAGTTAAAAATTTCAATCCAAGTTTCCTCAAATTGAAATGTGCACATCTTGTTCCCAAGCGCTTTTGATTTTGTCCAAGGGAACCTTACTTGTTCCTAATAACCTACCATAAATATTAGATGTTGAGTCATCATAACAAGGCTTCAAATTAAAAATTACATCTTCTAAGTTCTTATCAGGACTCATAGGGAATGTATGTAATTGAGATCGGAGGTCTCTGGTTTGTAAATATTTAGTTGGCAATTGTTCAAACAAAGGGAGATTTCCTCCAACAAACACATCCTGAAAACAAGTAAGACCCGATCTATCTCACTCTTTAAAAACTACATCAGTCTTTGAAGCTTTAAAAAAAACAATTAGTGAAAATGGGACTGGATAAAGAAATTCTCCATAAACCATCATATTTTCTAAATTGCAGCCAAGTCCTCAAAGCATGTTTAACTAGCAGAACATCAGTTAGTTTATTCACTGATAAAGGAAGTGAAGAGCCAAGCAAAGAAATAATAGAAATATTTTTCAAGGATTAAGCTTCCAAAGAACCCCATACTGGACAAGCCTCATGATGAATGTCGTGTAACCAAAATGTAAGATTTCGTATATTGACTGCCCAGTGATAAATCCTAAAGTTGGGTAAGGCAAAACCTCCATTTTGTTTAAGTAAAGTTCACTTTCAGAAAGTTTAATCTAGGATGTTTGTTTTTCCATGTGTAACCAGTGATGTACCTCAGGGATCTTGTGTAACCAGTGATGTACCTCAGGGACTGGGGCCCTTGCTCTTTGTGATTTTTATAGACAACCTGCATGAGGAAGTGGAGGGGTGAGTGAGTAAGTTTGCGGATGACACAAAGGTTGGGTGTGTTGTGGGTAGTTTGGAGGGCTGTCAGAGGTTACAGAGGGACATAGATAAGATACAAAGTTGGGCTGAGAAGTGGCAGATGCAGTTCAACCCAGATAAGTGTGAATTGGTTCATTTTGGTAGGTCAAATATGATGGCAGAATATAGTATTAATGGTAGGACTCTTGGCAGTGTGGAGAACAGAGGGATCTTGGGATCCGAGTCCATAGGACGCTCAAAGCGGCTGCGCAGGTTGACTTTGTGGTTAAGAAGGCATATGGTGTATTGTCCTTCATCAATCATGGAATTGAATTTAGGAGCCAAAAGGTATTGTTGCAGCCATATAGGTCCCTGTGTAGACCCCACTTGGAGCACTGTGCTCAGTTCTGTTCGCCTCGCTAGAGGAAGGATGTGGAAACCATGGAAAGGGTGCAGAGGAGATTTACTAGGATGCTGCCTGGAATGCGGAGCATGCCTTATGAAAGCAGGTTGAGGGAACTCGGACTTTTCTCCTTGGAGTGATGGAGAATGAGGGGGACCTGATAGAGGTGTATAAGATGATGAGAGGTATTGATAGAGTAGATAGTCAGAGGCTTTTCCCCAGGGCTGAAATGGTGGCCACAAGAGGACATAGGTTTAAGGTGCTGGGGAGTAGGTATAAAGGGGATGTCAGGTGTAAGTTTTTTACTCAGAGAGTGGTGAGTGCGTGGAATGGGCTGCAAACAACGGTGGTGGAGGCTGATATGATAGGGTCTTTTAAGAGACTGTTAAATAGGTATATGGAGCTGAGAAAAATGGGTAAGCCTCATAATTTCTAGTGTAGGGACATGTTCGGCACAGCATTGTGGGCCAAAGGGCCTGCATTGTGCTGTAGTTTTTCTATGTTCTATGTTCTAGAAGTTATATTTGAATTGAGAGAATCAAAAAGGATTTAGGATTAAAAAGATGTCAGGCCTGAAATAAGTATATCAATTTAGGTAAAATATTTATTTAAATAGAATTAATTCGGCCAATCAATGATATAGAGAGAGGTGACCAATTTGATAAAACCCTTTTCACATAGTTCAATAAGGTGAGAAAGTTTTCTTTAAATAAATGTTTATAATTTTTAGTAATTGTTACAGCCAAATATGTAAAATGATTTCTTCCAATTTTAAGAGGAAGGTTAGTATGAAATGGTAGCAGGTTATTCAAAGGGAGAAGTTCACTCTTGTATAAATTCAGTTTATATCCTGAAAACTGGCTAAAACAGGTAAATAGAGAAAGCATAGGTGGTCTCAACATTAGAGATAAAAAGCAGTAAATCACCAGCATAGTGCAAAACTTTGTGGGTAATACCTCTTCTAAAGATACCAGTGATATCTCTAGTTTCTCAGACAGCAATAGTGAAGGGTTCTAAAGCCAGATTGAACAGCAAAGGGCACAAAAGGCATCCCTGTCTTGTTCAACATTGAAGTTTAAAAGGTTTAGAATTTTGAAAGTTGGTAAGAACATGAGCAGAGGGGGAATACATAGAGTAATCTATTCATTGAATGAAATCGGCCCCAAAGTTAAATTTCTCTGAACTTTTAAATAAATAACTACATTCAAACAGATCAAAGGCCTTCACGGCATGTACAGATATCACACATTCTGACATTTCCATAGAGGCAGAGTAGATAATATTCAGTAAATGATGAATATTAAAATGGGAATAGTGATTTGTAATAAATCCAGTCTGATCATCAGATATAATTAATGGTAAAATATTTTCCAATCTATGAGCTAAAACTTTAGATAAAATTTTAACATCAACATTAAGTAAAGAAATTGGTCTGTACGAAGAAGATTCCGTTGGGTTCTTCTTTTTCTTAAGAATAAGTGAAATGGAAGCTTCATTGAAGGATTGTGGTAACCTACCTAATTTAAAAGAGTCCCAAAAAACAGAACATAAATCAGGTATAAGCAAAGAGGCAAAGGCCTTATAAAATTCTCTGTGAAATCCATCAGGACCCAGATTCTTACCAGAGTGCAATGAATGTTTCACCTTGGTGATTTCCTCATAAGCAATAGATTGAGCCAATTGTTTTTGGTTATCAGCAGAGAGTGTAGGAATGTTTAATTGGTCGAAAAAGTTGTACATTACAGTATCATCTTTAGGAGAATCAGAACTATAAAGTTTGGAATAGAATTCTCTAAAAGCATCATTTATTTCTAAATGATCAGTTGTCCTCTCACCATTAGCTTTGTAAATTTCTTTAATTTGCCATCTAGCAATAGTTTTTAATTAGTTAGCCAGTAATTTACCTGTTTTTATCTCCATGAATATAAAATAGACTTTTATCTTTTAAAAGTTGACTCTCAATTAGATATGTTAAAAGGAGATCATATTTAGTTTTAATTTTGACTCACCTTTTGTATAACGTAGGATCTGGATCTGTTGTGTGAAAAAGGTTCTTTGGGGATCTTAAAGATTGAGGACTCTGGACACAGGCTTTGGATCTTAAAAATAGTTTAATCACAAAGACAAACACAGGAACAGCATGAATGGGAACGAATGTACACACACACACACACACACACACACACACACACACACACACACACACACACACACAGGAGATCACAAAAGTAAGGGAAATCACAATGAGGGTGAGACACACACACACGCAATAAACAAGTTACAACCTATCAAGGGATAAACACTTCAATGCCTGACCTTGACCTAGACAAACATTGGCTCTAACACTCCCTGGAATCTGACTAAGACACTCCCAAACACTGTAGTGGTGCACACTCTTACCAATGGTCTCTGCAGCATTGTTTCAGTATTCCTGTGCAGTCGAGAGAGTGAGCCAGAAATGTGCAGCATTCTTTATAGTGTTGGATGTCTGGGTGGAGTGAGACCAGATAATTTAGAAAGGCCAATAGTTTACGGGTCAAGGACAAAGGTGTTTACCAAGGCCAATGGTCAGGCAGGCCCAGGAACAAATGTGCTCTCCAAGGCCAATCCCTATGTTTACACTTGATGGGTGGGGTGGAGCCAAACCTTGATTGACATTGGTGTCACTTCCAATCTGATAAGCAATGCTCTCGTCCGAACAGAGGGGTCAGTGTTTTAATGTCCCATGTGCTTTCCTACTACAGGCTCCAAGGCATATTTTTGGTCCAGTATTTTCAATTGATTAGCTAAATCAGTTCACTGTCTGTTAGGTTTTTTCTGAATGTTTACCGTACAAGAGATAATTTGTCCTCCAATAAAGGCTTTAAACACATCCCATATAATAAGACAGGAAGTCTCTCCTGGCGTATTCTCTTTAAACAAAAGAATAATTTGTTTCTCCAAAAATTTTAAGAAGTCTTCATCAGATAACAAAGCTAAGTTAAAATGGCAAAATAGATGTATTTGAGGGAGTCCGGGGAGGTTTAAACATAAAAACACAAGAGCACGATTTGAAAGTGGAATCTCTTTATATTCACTGGATCAAACTGATGGAATCATTTGACTATCAATAAAAAAAGTCAATCCTGGAATATGTATGGTGAACATGAGAAAAAAACGAATATTCCCTATCTTCTGGATGTAAAAAATGCCAAACATCAGTAATGACAAATTTCATTAAAAGCGATTGACGAAATAAAGCTGATGTATTAAGAGCTTCTGGTTTAGTACATGACCTATTTAATCTTGAATCTAACCAAAAATTCAAGTCTCCTTCTAAAATCAGAGAATAAAGATTCAAATCTGGCAAGAGTGCAAGAAATCATTCAAATAATCCTGGGTCATCCATATTTGGGGCATAAATATTGGCAAATACCATTAATCTAGTATCTAATTGACCTGATACCAAACAAAACGTCCATGAGTATCAGTTATTACCTTGTGTTGTACAAATGAAACTGTATTATCTACAACAATTGAGACCACCCCCCCCCCCCCCCATAGATTTAGCTCGGAAAGAGGAATGAAACTGCAGCCCTTTCCCTGAACTGAAAAAGCGTGAAATATCACAAGTATGTATATGAGTTTCTTGTAAAAAGATAATAGGGACCTTGAATTTTTTAATGTAGGGAAAAGTCTTATTTCATTTCACAGGGTGATTTAATCCTTTCATGCTAAAACTATGTAAATTAATAATTTGATCCATTTTAATATTGTTTAAATGCAATTAAAAAGTAAGGATAATAAAACTAACTCCACTGGAATGTAGATTCAAACCAAACAGTGAACTTCCAGATAAGGTAACCAAGCAACAGACCTGGCTGAGAGCCTAAAGCAGATTCCGAAGAGAGAACCTATCCCCCCTCCCTCCACCCAAAGACAGAAAGCTGACCAATAAACAGCTGGCAGCTAATCCTACAGACAGCGTATTAACCCAAGCAGTCCTGCTCCCTATGTTTCAAGGTTAGGTAATTCAAACCCAGTCAAAAGAGTAAACTGAAAAAAGCACAATTTCGAACTTATAAAATAACAAGTATCCTTATTAAGTCTTGTTAATAAAAAACCTCAAAAGAATATATGTAAAGTAACATATCAAAAAAGATCAAAAATCAAAAGACTGAGACATTCAAGGTATTAGTCAGGGGCTACCAAGAGTAAAAACGATAAATGTTCATGCAGAAAAGTACAGAGTCAATTAATCCTCAGCTTCCCGAAAATCATGAGCCTCTTCAGACAAATGAAACTACTTCTGTGAGCCATTTTTCAGAATAATTCTAAGCCTTGCAGGGGAATGAAGAGAAGGCTTGAAGCCCTTGTTATAAAGTTCTGACATGACCTTTTTAAATTTAAAATGTTCATTCATAACCTCGGGTGAGAAATCTTCAACAATTCTGATCTTGTAATCTTGGTAATTAATCATTCCTCTTCAGGAGTCGTGAATTAGAAGCTCTTTAATTTGAAAGTCATGCAGACAGATAATCACTGACCTGGGTCTGTCTTCCATAGGAGGTTTGTACAGCGGTGATCTGTGTGCTCGATCAACCTTAGGCAGAGATTTTAAAGTAGTAGGAAATAGTTGAGCCGAAAGGTTTGTAAAGAATTCCGTAGGCTGGTTACCTTCACCCAATTTAAGACCCAGAATACATAAATCGTTTCTTCTACTTCTGTTATCTAAATAGATAAGCTTCTGCATTAATTTCTCATTGAATTTGATTGCTTTTTACAAAGCTTTACTAAGTCATCCATTTTCCCATCCAAAATTGAAAGAGTCGCTTCATTCACTGCAATTCGTTCGTCATGATCATGTAAGGTTTTTGAATAGAGTCCAACTTGGAATTAAGCTGCTGAAATTGCTGTTGAAATTGTTTGGAATAATCATCTATATGCTTACCAAGCAATTGTAAAATAGATTCCAAAGATGCAGGACGGTCATCTTCCTTGGTAGTTTTAGTTCCTTTGGCACCCCTTGAAGTGATAGTGGAGTAATATCACAGTTGGAAAAAGGATTTCAAACCAGGTTGAAAAAGCTAGATAAAGTAGGAGCAATGGCAAATAGTTGTTACTCCATTAACGACCAGCAGGCTTCTCCCGAGGGATTGTGTGTGTGTGTGAAGAGATTTATATTTATCATTAGGCACAGTGAGTGGATGGAACTGTGTCAATGCAATAAATTATGGTTGGTGTATAAATCTATATACTGAGAGTGAGGTGATGTCAGGTACATTCTGTATGGTGTTTTTCAGCAGGGTGCTGTACATTGAAAAAGCAGCAAACAGTGAGGGACAGTGTGTGTGCACATCTCTGTCTGTTTAGTGAGGTGCTGTGAATGTGTAGATCTGTGTCTGTAGTGTGAGGTACTGTGGGTGCGTACATTCATGTCCGTACAGTGAGGTACTGTAGTTGTGTACATCTGTGTTTGCACAGTGAGGTAATCCCTGCGTGTTTGTACCTACCATGAGTACTGTGTGTATACTTCTCTGTCTGCTCAGCAAGGTCCTGTGTGCGTATCCATTTGTGTCTACACATTGAGGTGTTGTGGGTGAAAAGGCCTGTGTCCCTGCAATATTATTGTGCAGGTGTACACAGCTGTTTCATTGCAGTGAAGTACTGTGTGTGAAAAGAGATGTGTTGGTACAGTGACCTCCAGTAGATGTACAGAGCTGTGACCTAAGAGGGAGTTGCAGGGGGTGAATGGAAATACGTCCTTACAGTCATGTACCGTGGGCTTATAGAGCTGTGCCTGTACAGTGAGTGAGTGTGGGTGTATCGAGCTTGTTCTTGCCATGAGTTACTGTGCCTGTACACAACTGTGACCTTACAGTGAAGTGATATGTGTGTATTCAGCTTCACCCTAACAGTAAGTTACTTCAGGTGGATAGTATTCGACAAAACACTACAATTTTTATTGTGTGTGGTCAAATTTCTGATATTAAATCCAGTGTTCAGTTTAAGGCCCCAGTGCACAGTAACTGGCTCCATCAGAAATTGTGCCTGTCTCTGACAGTGCTGAAAAATATTAATCTGATGAAAATTAACTCCAATTTATTTTTCAGTGGTGTGCATCTCTCTGGGAACAAAAGACAACATCAAACACCCTTCCCTGAAGGTCTGCACAACAACACTGAAAAATGCATTCACTGATGCCACAACTGCAGAAACCCAGGTTGGCATTCCTTTTACTTCTGTTGAAGCAAATAGTGTTACAAACTCTGCTTTTGATACAAAGTGTAAACCACATGTGGCATTGACATCACTGTGACACTGGGGCAGGAGAGGGGTATGAATGTACAAGAGCCTCATGGAGCTGTGAACAAGCACAACTTCACCACCGGCAGGAATAAACTGATGACCCCCACCTGACCAGTGGTCTATAAACTGTACCATTGGTGGTGAAATTGGACACAATACACTAGGCCCCTTTGTGTCCTTTGTTACTGCGGGGGAAGAGGCAAGTGTCCTTGCAGTGAAGTGCTCAGTGAGGAGAGAATCATGTCCTTGCAGTGGGTTACTATGGGTGGATTGATCTGGGTCCTTGGAGCGAGGAGTATTGATTGCTATGTTATGTTACAGTATAGTACCACAAGCCTGTACTAGTCTTTCTGCAAATTGTGCAGTGTTGGGGAAGTACAGTATTAGGGGTTTATTGGTCTGTCCCCTTACAGTACAGTGTTGGGGGAGTACTGGTCCGAACCCTTACAGTACAGTTTTGGAGATGGACTGGTCTGTTCTCTTACAGTACAGTGTTGGGGTGAACTGGTTTGTCCCCTTACAGTACAGTGTTGGGGGTGTACTGTTCTGTCACATTACAGCACAGTGTTGGGGATGTAATAGTCTGTACCATCACACTCCAGTGTCGGGGAATACTGGTCTGTTCCCATACAGTAGAGATTTGCAAATGTGCTGGTCTGTCCCCTTAAAGTACAGTTCTGGGGATGAACTGGTCTGTCCCTTTATAATACAGTGTTGCACGTGTACTGGTCAGTCCCCTTTCAGTACAGCTTCAGATGTCCTTGTCTGTGCCCTTACATGCAGTGTTGAGGATGTACTGGTCTGTCCCTTTACAGTACAGTGTTGGGGGTGTAGTGGACTGTCCCCTTGCAGTACACTGTTGGAAGTTTACTGGTCTGTCCCTTTACAGTACAGTGTTGGGGTGTACTGGTCTGTCCCCTTACAGTACACTTTTGTGGATATAGTGGTCTGTCCCCTTATAGTACAGTATTGGGGTGTACTGGTCTGTCCCCTTACAGTACACTGTTGGGTGTGTACTGGTCTGTCCCCTTACAGTACAGAGTTGGGGGTGTACTGGTCTGTCCCATTACAGTACAGAGTTGGGGGTGTACTGGTCTGTCCCCTTACAGTACAGGGTTGGGGGTGTACTGATCTGTCCCCTTACAGTACAGTTTTGGGGGTGTTCTGTTCTGGCCCCTTACATACAGTGTTGGGGGTGTACTGTTCTGGCCCCTTACATAGAATGTTGGGGGTGTACTGGTCTGTCCCCTTACAGTATACTTTTTTGTTTGTACAGGTCTGTCCTCTCACAGTGCAGTGCTGGGGTTTACAGGTCTGTCCCCTTACAGTAGTGTTGAATTTTTTGCTCTGTCCCCTTGCTGTACAGTGTTGGGGGTGTACTGGTCTGTCCCCTTGCAGTATACTTTTCTGTTTGTACAGGTGTCTCCCCTTGCAGTGCAGTGGTGATGTGTACTGGTCTGTCGCCTTACAATACAGTGTTGGAGTGTCCTGGTCTGTCCCCATTCAGTACCTTTTTTGTGCTGTACTCGTCTGTCCCTCCATACTACAGTGTTGGGGTGTACTGGTATGTCCCCTTACAGTACAATGCTGGGGGTATAGTGCTCTGTAACCTTGCTGTCCAATGCTGAACCCTCAATCTCCTTTTTTGTCTGTGCTTCCCAGACAGCATTGTCTGTTCCATTTTCCTGTTTTCTGACAGGACCGTGTGGCAGTTGTACTACCCTGACTCGGTACTGTGTGCTGTACCAGATTGATGCTTTCCGTGCACTGCTGGGGATGTCCTGTTGTGTCTGCTCAAAGTGCACTGCTGGGGATGGACTGATCATTGTCCATTTGGTCCTATGCTTGGTCGCCACTGCTCTGTCTTCTGATGATGCAATGTTGGACTTTACCTGGTCGATGTACCTGCTGTACAGTGTGGAGTATTAGACTGACCTGTCTCCCGCACTATATTCCCCAGGTGTACTGGTCTCTGCTTCCAGTACAATGAGTGCCCATTGTGGGGGGATCAGATGCTGTTGCTTCCACACACAGAGCATCACAGAGTTCCAGTTCTGAGCTGCTGATCTGTCACTGATCCATCTGATGTATCGGTTCTCAGTGACAGGACCCACCATAGTCCCAGTGTTGGGCGGTACCGAGGTCTCGGCTGTTGACACCCCACCACTGTCACCATGGACACCTGCAGCTGTGACCAGTGGTGCAAGGAGCAGGACAAGTCAGTGACCTCCCACACCCCCACGTTAGTTGTTCCATCAGCTCTAGAGCCGGGTCTGACAGATACACCCTTCAGTAGTGGACCGGCTCGGTCACTGGTGAGACTGCCAGCTCTCTGCATAGAGGGTGAAATCCTCCCCCCACAGTGCACCTGGTGTCCGTGCTCCACCCAGTGCTTCCCCCAAGTGTTGTTCAACATGGAAATGTAACCCGTGTCCCATCACTGTGGAGGGCAGCCATGGGCTGAGGCAGAACGGGGGCACTTTGGGCCACAATCTCGGATACTTCCTGATGCCTGGACAACACTGAGGGCTTCCAGGAATGTGACTCCTTACCCATTCCCCCATTCAGTGGGCACTGGAAGGACAACCTGCTGGGGGGAACTGCCTTTCAGAGGAGAGCAACAGCAGCCAGGCCTGTGGCACAATGACTGTTTCTGGTGTACAGCAGGGGAGGGTGGAGGCAAGGGGAGCTGTAGTGATAGGAGACCCCACAGTGAGGGGGACAGACAGGAGACTCTGTGGCCGGGAATGAGGCTCCAGGATGGTGAGTTGTCCCCTGGGTGCCAAGGTCAAGGACGTCCCCCAGTGGTTCCAGAACATTCTCAAGGGGGAGGGTGAGCAGCCAGAGGTCGTTGTGCACATTGGGGCCAACAACACGGGGAGGAAAAGGGATGGGGTCCTGCAGAGTGAATATGGGGAGCTCGGCATAAGGTTCAGAAGCAGGAGCTGAAGAGCTGTAATCTCTGGATCACTGCCGGTGCCACCTGCTGGTGAGGGGAGGAACAGGAGCACAGGGGCAGGTGAGTGTGTGGCTGACGAGCTGTTGCAGGAGGGAAGGGGTCAGCTTCTTGGACCATTGGGATCTCTCCTGGGGCAGAGGTGACCTGTACAAGAGGGATGGGCTGCACCAGAACTGGAGGGGGATCAATCATCTGGCAGAGGGATTTGCTGGTGCTGCTCATCAGGGTTTCAACTGGTCTTGTCCGGGGATGGGATCCAAAGTGTGAATGTAGCAGATGGGAAGGATGAAGTAAATCTGGAGGTTGCAGTGAGCGAGACAAAGGGACAGGACAGGCAGGGGCAAGGCAGGGAGTGAGGAGGGTCTGATGGCCTAAACTGTGTTGATGTTAATGACGGGTCGGGCAAGTGAACCCAGGGCATGTGTAGGCACATGGGATTATTGTGTTATCGCTGTTACAGGGCGGGGCAGGCAGCTCAATGTGCCGGGATGCTTGGGGTATGAGAGAGGTGGAGGGAAGTTGCAGTTTTGATCAGGAGAACATCACAGCGGTCCTTGGAAAGGATAATCCAGAAAGTCCAGCGAAGCAAAATGCGTCGAACATAGAAATCAGAATAGTGTGCTCACTTTGATGGGATGATGAGATATCCACTCCCTGCCCACCTCCACCCCCTCCTCCTGCCAATAGCCAGCAGGATCTTGAGTAGGGATGTGCAGGGTTATCGCAGATAGCTGTCGGAATAATAGGCAGTGACAGTAATACACAAAACGTGCTGGAGGAACTCAGCAGGTCAGGCAGCATCTGTGGAGGGAAATGAACAGGTTTACGTCGGTGATTATAAACTTCCCTAATACTGAGTGGGACGGCTGCAGTGTGAAGGGATGAGATGGGGCAACATATGTTGAATTGGTCCAGGGAAGGATTTTTAAGCAATGTGAAGTTGTTCCTCCCATAGAGGGGCAACACACAACCTCCTCCTGGGACATAAAGCTGGGCAGTGACTGACGTGTCAGTGGGGGTGCACTGTGGGGCCAGTTACCATAATCCCATTATATTTTAAATAGCAATGGGAAAAGATAGGGCTAGTCCATGAATTAAAATTTGGGAGAGGCAAAAATTGATGTCATGAGACAGAAACTTGCAAGGTTGATTGGGAGAGTCTGTTAACAGGTCAAAGGATTTCCAGCAAGTGGGAGTCTTTAAAGGTGGGAGAGGAAACTCAGTGCCAAAGTCTTCCTGTTAGAGTGAACGGCATGGCTGGCAGGGTGAGGGAAGGGAATTAGATTCATGATGGATGTTGAGGATCTGGTCAGCAAACACAAGTAGGCACACGTCAGGTTTAGACGCCCAGATGAAGTACATCCCTGGAGGAGGATAAGAAATGTAGGAGTATCCTTAAAAGGGAAGTTATAAAAGCAAAGAGAGGACATGAGACATCCCTGGCCAATAATGTAACGGGGAGTCCTGAAGGATTCTGTGAGTATATTCATAGCAAATGGGCAACATGGGAGGGAATAGGTCCCTGTAGGCACTGGTGTTGTTGTCTATATGTGGAGCCACAGGACATGAGTGAGTTTTTACATGGACACTGGACATCTTTATTTACTGCAGAGAAAGACATGGGAGTTGGTGAGGAGATTGAAGGGGACAGTGATAGCCTGAAACACACTGACAAAATGAAAGTGAAGGTTCAGATGACCTGGAGAAACCCTGGTGTCTCTATATGAGGATGTTGTGGCAAGTAGGTGAGGACATTGCTGGTGCTCTGGCAGAGAATGTTGTATCATCTTTAACCATCAGTGAAGTACTGGAAGACAGGAGGGTGGATAATGCTGTGCTTTATTGAAGAAGGCTGCAAGGACAAGCCAGAGAACTACAGGGTGGTGAGCCTCACATCAGTGGTGGGAATGTTACTGGAGGGGATTCTGAGGGACAGGATCTTCCAGCATTTGGAAAGGCAGGGACTGGTCAGGGACAGTTAAGCATTGCTTTGTCCGTGGGAAATGATGTCTCACAAATTCGACTGAGTTTTGTTTGCAGTGGTGACGAAGAAGTTTGATGAGGACAGGCTGGTAAAAGTTGTCCACATGGCTTTTGGCAAGGCCCTGAACACGTCCTTCCTGGTAGGCTGGTCTGGAAGGTGAGATCACATGGGACAGAGGGTGAGCTACTGAATGGATACAGCACTGACTTGGTGGAAGGAGGCAGTGGTGGGAGGGGATGGTTGTGTTTCAGATTGGAGGCCTGTGGCCAGTGATGTGCGGCAGGGATGGGTGCGGCTCCCCTGTTGTTTGTCATCTATATTCATGTTTGGAGCAGAATGTTGGGGGTGTGATCAGTAAGTTCACAGATGACTCCACAATTGGTGGTGTCGTGGACAGTGAGGAATATCGTCTGAAGTTACAACAGGACACTGATCAACTGGTAAAGTGGGCAAAGGAATGGCAGGTGGAATTTAACTCAGACACGTGGGAAGTGATGCATTCTTTGGGGATTTAAAGCATGCCGGGACATCCATGGTGAATGGCAGTGCCCCGGCTGCTGTTGTTGAACAGAGAGACCGAGATGTACAGGTACATAGTTCCCTGCAGGTGGCAACATAGATAGGCAGGGGTTTGAAGAAGGCACATGACATGCTTGCCTTCATCGACAGAGGCCGTCAGTGCTGGAGGTGGGACCTCATGTTCCAGTTCTGCAAGGTGTTGGTGTGAGGTGTTGTGTGAAGTTCCAGTCCGATGCTGTAGGAAGCATGTGATTAAAATGGGGAGGGTGCAGGAAAGCTTCACAAGGACATTGTCTGGATTGGAGGGTTTGGGGGATTGGATCGGCTGGGACTGTTTCCCTGGAGTGAAAGTGGCTGAGGTTGACCTTACAGAGGTTTGTAAAATTATGAGGGGCAGAGTCACTGTCTTCTCGCCAGAGTGGGGGAGTCTAAACGTAGAGGGCACAGAGTGAAGGGAAGAGGGGAAATATTCACAGGGAGTCTGAGGGGTGAGGGTTCCACACAGAGATTGGTGGGTCAATGGGTAAATGAAACGAGCTGCCAGAGGAGGTGGCAGAGGCAGATACAATGACACAGTTAAAGCAAACACATGGACAGGGACAGGGAGATGAACGTTTTCAGGGAATATGGACCAAACGCAGGGAAATGGAATTGGTGCACATGGCCACCTTGGTCAGCATGGACAAGTTGTGCCGAAGGGCTTGTTTCCATCCTGTACACTTTTATGAATGGATGAATTTATAAATCTGATGGGACCTCTAGGGGTTCATTCAGGGCTCAGAGCAGCACTGGTCAACGGCACACACAGTCCTGTCACTCTCTGGTCCACCTCACTGATTCCCAGGGCTCAGTGCACCAGGTTAAACACCTTTCACACTGGCGAGACCAGGAGCCGTCCACACAGACCTCCCCCGAGACCCTCACCCACACGCATTGTCCTCAGACAGCCCTGTGTCTGACATTCCCGACAGCCTTGTGAACGTGGCCACCTTCCCCCCTCGGGTCTCGGTACAACCAGTGGCCTGGCACGGGTACTGCAGGGACAACCACATTGGTGGGACTGGAGTCACACAGGGACCAGGCAAGGGAAGGGCGGCAGCCGTCCTTCCCTCACTGTGGGAAGTTAATCAAGTGATATGGGATTTATCAACACTGTCCTCATTTGACCTTCAACTTTGTTCCTACCTCCGTCCCCTGGTTACACATTCCCACAGTTGCAGCACTGGAATGGGTTCATTCAGTCTCAGTCACTGCAGGTCTCAGAGCCCGGTGTAGCCAGAGCAGGACACAGTCAGAAACAGTATTGGCCCCAAATAGTGAAGCCCCGGGATCCTCAGTGATCCCTTCCCTATGTGGCACAGCCCCTGTACACTTTACCCGGTGCTCTCTGCCAAAGATTACATTCTGATCTTTGGCATGTCACTTTAAGTCTGGAATTCCCACAGCAGCGCTATTCTGGGAGCAGCTGATGTAACCTGGTTGTTCAGTGAGTGTAACTAACGTGAATGATCAGGAGACTGGTCCCGCTGGAGAGTTCCCTCCTGTATAACAAGAGCTGCCGTGAACGTCTCAGCACTGGTTTGGCAGAGGGCCTGGCATATTGCATCAACAGGGGAATCACCACTTCTCTGCGAACATGGGAGCCCGGATACTTGAACAAGTCCTGGCCATTTACTATCCAGTTATGGCAGCTGTCGGTGTTCCTGGTGCGTAGTTCCACACAGGTCCTCACCCTGTTCATTTCTGTTAACTCTGTAGGTGCTGGTGATGGACCTGGGCCACATTAATGGCCTGTTACACTGCTGTATAATTCTGTGGGTGAGATCTGCTCAATCCTGCTGTTGCTTTTAATTTAACCCGGTGCCTTCATTCAAGCTGTGTTCTCAGGTAGAGTTGCCATGTTGTACTTTGACTGCTGAAGGTGTTGCAGTGTGATGTGTGAACCAGCCGCCAGTGTCTGGTCAGCAGTGACGGTGTGAGTTTACAGTGTACATTCTGGCTGTGTGGGCAGAGAGGGGGAACACACTGATGGTCCCAGTCTGTGAAATACCCCCTGAAATAACCCAGGATGGGTGTCCCTGGGTCTCCCAGCTGTTCCAGCACTGAGGGACACTAACCTGCTCTCACTGACTTCCTTTCTCTTTCAGGGACTGGAGATCAGCCGTTACTGCTCCCGCCCTGGTGTGAGACTGGCGCTGTCGCTCGGCAGCCCTGGACATGCTCGAGTTTCACTTTCATCCACTTTCTTTATTCACAGGCAGTGTGGAATATTTCCACATCCCGGGATAAATCCCCACTGGTCTGTAATAAAACCCTGAACTGCTGGCAAAGCTCAGCAGGTCAGGAGGCACCTGTGGAATGAGCAACAGTGAAGGATTCAGGTCAAAGTTGCTTAATCAGGGCTGAGAAAGGGGAGAAAGCAGGTTAGTGTGGGTGTCAGAGGAAGTGGGGGCAATGGGTGGGACACAGGGGATGTGTGGAACTGGGTGAGATGACGTTGCCGTTGAACGGAGAGTTGAGCTCCTTTGTCTGTGTGATGTGTTGCTCATGTTGTGAAGTCCACGCTGATGTTGTGAAGTTCGAATGATGTGATGAAGTTGATTGTTCGAAGTCCTCCCACTTGATGCAAATGTGATGAAAATGAATCTGTTGTGATTTACTCTGCCTCTAAACGTGTGTTCTGGATGGTGACTTGCAGTGTGCAACAGGGTGTGGGTTTCAGTTGTTTTCAAAAATTGTTTGATGGTAAATTTGTGGCCCTCATTTTCTGATGCCAATTTAACAATGGTGGTGTCCAGAAAGTCAGCTTTCTCTTTGGTTGCTATGGCTTTGACCTTGGGTGCTGGTTGTCAAAGATTTGAATGCCTACCTCTGAATCCATTTTTGAATGTGTCCGCACTCCCCAAATGTCATCTAGGTAACTGTAATGACACATTGGTCACCTGGGTCACTTCTGGAAGACCATCTCTTCCCAGACTGCCAGAGATCTGTTGACATAAACTGGAGCATAGGTCTTCCCCATTGTTGTCTCTTTGACTTGTAAGTGGCATTCGTCATTGAATTCAAAGTCATTCCTTGTCAGGACCCAGTAAGTTAGTTTGACCAAAGCTTCATCTGGTCTGTCGGTGTCAGTGTTTATTCCTTAGATATTTTTGACAGCCTTCAAGTCCCTGTCTGTTTCTATGTTTGTGTACAAGCTTCCAATGTCCATGGTAAAGAGGGTGGCATCAGGGTTCATGGACAGGGAGTTAACAATCTGTGTAAATTGGGATGTGTCTTTGATGCAGCTGGGAAGTTGCTGTATCAAAGTCTGAGATAACATTGTACAGTCTGACCTGCATTTCTATGTGTGCAGCATTTCCACAAACCACTCAAAGGAATGTAAGTTGGTGGCTACTTCACTGCTGGAAGTTACATAATGTGTGTGGATGAATTGCAGAATCCAGGATGAACTGACGTGTACATGAGGCAAAAGTCTGAGTCCATCACTATGTCCTACTTAAACGTAAATCAACTGGATAGGTATTGGTTTATTATTGTCACTTGTATCGAGTTACAGTGAAAAACTTGTATTGCATCCTGTTTGTACAGATCAATTCATTACACGGTGCAGATATATTGAGTTAGGACAGTGTGTAGTTAGTTAGTACAGGTAACAGCAATAGCAGAGCACAGAGTAAAGTGCCACAGCTACAGGGAAGTGCATTGCAGGTAAACAATATGGTGCAAGCTCACAACAAGGTAGATTGTGAGGACAAGAGTCCATCTCATCATATAAGGGAACCATGCAACAGTCTTATCACTGTGGGATAGAAGCTGTCCTTGAGCCTGCTGTATCTTCTATGGGATGGGAGAGGAGAGAAGAGAGCATGACCCAGGTGTGTGGGGTCTTTGATTATGCCGGCTGCTTCACCAAGACAAAGATAGAGGTAGACAGAATCCATGGAGGGGAGGCCAGTTTCTGTGACACACTGGGTTGTGTCCACAACTCTCTGCAGTTTCTTGCAGTCCTGGGCAGAGCAGTTGCCATACCAAGCCAGATAGGATTCTTTCTTTGGTGCATCGATAAAAGTTGGTGAGTGCCAAAGGGGACATGCAAAATTTCTTTAGCCTCCTGAGGAAGTAGAGGTGCTGGTGAACTTTCTTGGCCATGGCGTCCACGTGGTTGGACCAGGACAGGCTATTGGTGATGTTCGCTGCTGGGACCTTGAAGCTTTCAACCCTCTCGACCTCAGCACTATTGATAAAGACAGGTGCATGTATAATGCACACTTTCCTGAAGTCACTGACCAGCTCCTTTGTTTGGCTGAATCTTGAGGGAAAGTTTGTTGCCATGGCACCATGACACTGAGCTCTCTATCTCCTTCCTGTACTCGGACATCGTTATTTGAGATACGGCCCACGATGTTGGTATCATCGGCAAACTTGTAGATGGAGTTAGAGCAGAATCTGGCCACGCAGTCATGAGTGTATAGGGTGTAGAGTAGAGGGCTGAGGACGCAGCCTTGTGGGGCACCAGTGTTGAGAGTAATCGTGCTGGAGGTCCTGCTGCCTATCCTCACTGGTTGCGGTCTGTTGATCAGAACTATTGTGGATTCTGTGTCCACAGGTTTACAAAGGAGGGGGAAGGTCAGTCAAGTGTGTAAAATGCATACGGGCACTTTTCTTTCTCACAGCAGAGCGGAGATACAATGTTTGAAGTGGTTACCACACCAGTTTGGTCACAGTTTGAGCATCACGGAGAGTTGTGGTCTCCACATGACAGCAATGATACGATTTCACTGGAGGGAGGGCAGAGGAGGTGCACCCGCCTGTTATTCTGCATGGAAGTGGGAGTGATGAGGAATGACTAGAGAGAACAGACGTTTTCGTTGGAACAGGATGTGTGGAAACACTCCATTGAGTTGCTGGTAACAATTGTTGGCTGAGCTACAGGAGTAATATGACATTTACCTTGACAGACAGTGCACAGTCAGGAGGAATTTGCAGAGAGATAAGAGAGAAGGGAGGGAAATGTCATTCACACTCACCTTCAGTCCCACCTGCATCACCACTTTGCCCAGAACTACTGCTGCTTCACACTGTAGGCTTGCACTGGATGTTCAACCTGCCCGCATCCAAATGCACCGTCAACATGTGCAGACCACACAGCGCTGTCTCCCTGCTCCGTCCACTGTTCAGCTTCACTCTGCTAATACTTAACTGAATATTCTCACTGCCTTGTTCCATGGTCGTTCACCCTGCCCGGTCCCCACTGCACCTTCACCCTGCCCGTCCCCACTGCACCTTCACCCTGCCCGGTCCCCACTGCACCTGCCGCCTTTCTGGTCCCACTGCTCCTTCCCACTGCCCAGTCCCTACGGCACCTTCACCCTGCACTGTCCCCACTGCACCGTCACTCTGCCCGGTCCCCACTGCTCCTTCACCCAGCCCCGTCCAGACGGCACATTCACCCAGCCCGGTCCCCACTGCCTGTTCACCCTGCACTGTCACCACTGCACCTTAACCCTGCCCGGTCCCCACTGAACCACCCTGTCCAGTCTCCACTGTACCTTCATTGTACTCGTTTCCCACTGCAGATTCACCCTGCCCAGTTCCCACTGCACCTTCACCCTTCTTGATCCCCACTGCACCTGCCCCCTTCCTGGTCCTGACGGCACCTTCACCCAGCCCGGTCCCCACTGCCTGTTCACCCTGCACTGTCACCACTGGACGTTCACCCTGCCCGGTCCCCAGTGTACCTTCATCCTGCAGGGTCTCAACTGTAATATCACGATGCCCACTGCCCACTGAAACTTCACCATCCAGGTCCCCACTGCAACATCACCATACCCACTCCCCACTGCACCTTCACGCTGCCCAGTCCCCACTGCACATTTACACTGCCCGGACCACACTGCACCTTCACCCTGCACAGCCCCACTGCAACTTCACCCTGCCATGTCCCAACTGCACATTCGCCAAGCGCGGACCCCACTTTCCCTTCTCCCTGCCCAGTCCCCACAACACCTTCACGCTGCCCTGTCCCCACTGCACATTCACCCTTCCCGGTCTCCACTGCACCTTCACGCTGCCCTGTCCCCACTGCACATTCACCCTGTGCAGACCCCACTTCACCATCTCCCTGTCCGGTCCCCATTGCGCATTCACCCTGCCCGGTCCCCACTGCACCTTCACCCTGCCCGATCCACACTGCACCTTCACTCTGCCCGGTCCCCAATGCAAAATCACCCTGCTCAGTCGTACTGGTCCTTAACCCTGCCCAGCCCCACTGCCCATTCACCCTGCCCGGTCACCACTGCACCTTCACCCTGCTGAGTTCCCACTGAACATTCACCCTGCCCGGTCCCCACAGCACCTTCACCCTGCCCAGTTCCCACTGTATCTTCACCCGGCCCAGCCGCCACAGAACCTACATGCTTCCCAGTCCACACTACCCCTTCACCCTTCCTGAAACCCACTGCACATTTACCCTGCCCAGTCCACACTTCAACATCACCCCACCTGGTCCCCACGGCACCTTCACCCCGCCCGGTCCCCATGGCAACTTCACTGTGCACCGTCCCAAATGCACCTCCACCCTGCCCAGTCCCCACTGCACATTCTCCCAGCCTGGTCATCAATGCACCTTCACACTGCCCCGTCCCCACTGCACCTTCACACTGCCCCGTCCCCACTGAACCTTGACCCTGCTGAGTCCCTCTGCACATTCTCCCTGCCCGGTCCCTAACGTAATATCACCCTGCCCTGTCCCCACTGCACATTCACCCTGCCCAGACACCAAAGCACATTCACACTGCCCCGTTCCCACTGCAGCTTCACGCTGCCTGATTCCCACTGCCCATTCACCCTGCCCTGTCACCACCGCACTTTCACGCAGCCCAGTCCCCACTGAACCTTCAGCAGCCCGTTCCCCAATGCACTTTCAACATGAGTTTTTTACTCAGAGAGTGGTGAGTGCATGGAATAGGCTGCCGGAAATGGTGGGGTAGGCTGATACGGAAGGGTCTTTCAAGAGACTGTTAGATCAGTATATGGAGCTGAGTAAAATAGAGGGCTATGGGTAAGCCTACTAATTTCTAGGGTAGGGACATTTTTGGCACAGCTGTGTGGGCCAAAGGGCCTGAATTGTGATGTAATTGTTCTATGTTCTATGCCCTGGCCCCACTGCGCTGTCAACCTTCTCGGTCCCCACTGCAACTTCACACTCCTCTGTCCCTTTTTATTTTACAAAACATTTATTCGGTAAAAACACTACAAAAAAACAGCCAACAGCAAATACACTACACCTAGTACAGGAAGAAACATCCCGACCAAAACCAATACCCGCGCAACACTACGCCCGCAACCGCAACACACAACACTTCATACCAAAATCGCATCGGTCTCATCCACAACACACGCGATCTGCTGAGGGGCCCACCAAGGGCGGAACTCGGCCAGAGTGCCCGAGGAGACCGCGTGCTCCCGTTCCAACGACACCCGCATGTGCACATAAGCGCGGAAGACGGGCAGGCAGGCCAACCGGCCGGAACCCTTGGCCGCCCGCCGTCGCGTCCCGTGGATGGCCAGCTTGGCCAGGCCCAGCAGGAGACCCACCAGGAGATCCTCCGCATGCCCCTCTCCGCTCCGCACCGGGTGCCCATAAACCAATAGCGCCGGGCTGAAGTGTAACCAGAACTTAAGCAGCAGCCCCCGCAGGTACTCAAAGAGGGGCTGCAACCTCTCGCACTCTGCGTACGTGTGGTACACTGTCTCCTCAAGGCAGCAGAAGTGACAGGCAGCCGGGGTGTCAGTGAACTGGCTCAGGGTTGCACGGTACAGCCCGGTGCAACACCCTCCACCACAGGTCCCCAATGTACAGTGGGAGGACTCCCGCGTAGCGAGCTCTCCACCAGGGACCCGCCACCCCCCCGCCGCCTGCCAGCAAGA
Organism: Pristis pectinata; assembly: GCF_009764475.1. Taxonomy (NCBI): domain Eukaryota; kingdom Metazoa; phylum Chordata; class Chondrichthyes; order Rhinopristiformes; family Pristidae; genus Pristis; species Pristis pectinata. Next base: position 616,422 of record NC_067421.1, read on the forward strand.
CGGACCGCCACGGCATGTCTGGCCGGCAGAACACTCCCCTGTCCCTAATGCACCTTAACACTGACCATCCCCACTGATCCTTCATCCTGCCAAGTTCCCACTGCAACTTCACCAAGCCCTGTCCCCACTGCACCTTCACCCTGCCCAGTCCGCACTGCACCTTTACCGTGCCTGGTCCCCAATTCACCATCAGCCTGCCCAGTCCCCATGACACTATCACACTGCCCAGTCCCCACGGCAACTTCACCCTGCCCAGTCCCCATGCCACCTTCACCTTGCCCATTTCCCATGGCACCTTAACCCAGCCTGGTCCCCACTGCACCTTCTTCCAGCCAGGTCGTCAATGCACCTTCATCTTGCCCGCTCCCCACTGCACCTTCAAACTGCCCACTCCCCACATCACCTTCACACTGCCCAGTCCCCACGTCACCTTCACACTGCCCCATCCCCACTGTACTTTCACACTGCCCCCTCCCCACTGTACCTTCACCCAGCTCGGTCCCCACTTCACCTTTACACTGCCCGGTCCCTACTACACATTCACACTGCCCGGTCCCCACTGCACCCACACCCAGCCCGGTCCCCACTGCACCCACACCCAGCCCGGTCCCCACTGCACCTTCTCCCAGCCAGGTCATCAAAGCACCTTCATCCTGCCCGCTCCCCACTGCACCTTCATCCTGCCCGCTCCCCACTGCACCTTCACCCGGCCCCGTCCCCACTGCACCGTCACTCTGCTCAGAACCAACTACAAAGTCACCCTCCCCTGTCCCCATTACACCTTCACCCTGCCCGGTCACTACTGCACATTTTGCCTGCCCTGGCCCCCCTGCAGTTGATCTTCCGCACTGCCCTGGGTGGGTTTCCTTATTGCAGCTTTCCCTGTGATTGTGCTCTGCCCTGTCTGTCATGTCTCTTTACAGCTCCAGTACCCTCAACAATTGTAGCTTCATCATGGTTGCTTCTGACCTGTGAGTCCGTAGCCGACTCTCATTCTCTCTTTTCAGAACAGAGTCAAACACCCGAAATGTGGGGCAGTAGGAAATGTATCTTTTTTCTCTTCACTATATCTGTCAGTTTGTATTGTCATGAAGCACAGCAGTGGGATATGTTGTGCTCTTTCCTCCATCTGACCCTCAGCCCTTAATGCAATCGGTGACATATGATGACGCTCATCTCCTGAGCAAAGGGCACCAGCACTGGGTTTGGTGTCCTGATTCACTGCTGGTCCCAAGAGCAGCTGATCAGTGCGGTGAAGAGTTTGAAGAGTCCCTGAAAGTGCAGTTGGACTGGCCATGAGAAAGTCCATTTGAAACTGTGTAGTTTGATGTCGCAGTTGGGTTGGGGAAGTGTGAATGTCCTGTGAACAGTCTTGTGAAATTCTTCAAACCATTGAAGGGATTTCAAATGGAACCGCACAGGGAACCGGTTGTCGGCACAGTTATTGCCTCAGTTACGGTTCCTGCCCTCCACAAACTTGGTTTGCTGATTCGAGCATTTCGTTCTTTGCCCCCAGCTGTCTGTTCTCTAATAACGACATTTTATTTGTGGCATTTATTACAGTGTAGAAGCAGACCATTCAATCCATTGACTCCAAAAAGCAGAATCCCATCAGCCACTTACCCTTCTCATTTATCTCAGTGTTGCAGCTTATTCCCCCTCACATTCCCACCCCTCCGTGGTGGTCCTCTTGCCATCACCCTGCACTGTGGGGGAATTTACAGCAGCCTGTTAACACACTGAACCGTCTTTGGGATGCTGCAGGAAACCGCAGCCCTGCGAGAAAGTGAATCAGTCTTGTGGAGCAGGTGGAAACTCCACCCAGTCAGCACCCGAGGAGGGGATCGAACCTGGGTGAAGATGAGGACAAACAAACCGGAATGACGGTTTGTTTGTCCTCATCTTCCCAGGATGAATGATTGTATTCCCACTTCTCTTCCAAAAACTCCATTCTCAGTGTCAGTGGGAATTATTTCAGCAGTTATTGATGCTGGTCTCAGGGAAACATTATTTCTGATTTTCTCTCTTCCAGTGAACTTGGTGGCGATTGTGATCCTGTCCCGAGGGAAGTGCAGTCTCTCCAAATGTGTCACTCACTACCTGGTGGGAATGGCAGCGGCCGACCTCCTGGTCGTCATCACTGACTTCATAGTAAGGATCATGGGTGAAATGACCATCACCCCCGTGTGCTCCCTTAACTATGTCCTGGCATATGCAGCCACTGTGATCTCTGTCTGGTTCACCATGGGGTTCACCTTTGATCGGTTTGTGGCCATCTGTTGCCAGACACTGAGAGCAAAATATTGCACTGAGAGAACGGCATCTGTTGTGATCGGGATGGTGAGTGTGCTGAGCTGTTTAATAAACATCCCATGGTATTTTACATTGGACCCAGCACATATCATCGACAACGTAACCCGGGGGTGTATCTGGACATGGACATTCTTACATTTACCCTCATGGGCGTCATTTGAATTGTTGATGTTCACCCTTACACCTTGTCTCCCGTTCTTTTTGTTATTGCTGGTGAATTCACTGACCGCCAGGTACATTTTAATATCTGGTAGAATCCGCAGGGAGCTCCGGGGCCACAGCATTGGAGATAATGACAAGGCCCCGGAGATGGAGAACCAAAGGAAATCCATCGTTTTACTCTTCAGCATATCGGGCAGTTTCATACTGTTGTGGAGTACATTAGTTGTCTATATTGTGTTTCAGCGTCTTACAGGTGCTCAGTACAGTGCAAACAGTGATTTCTTTTTGGTAGCAAACATGCTGCAGCTTCTCAGCACCTGCACCAACACGGGGCTTTATGTCGTGACACAGAGGAATTTCCGAGAGCAGCTGAAGAACTCGGTGAAATACCCAATGAATCTCATTGTAAAATTAATTAAATCATAGAAACAGCTGCAGGCTCGGCCTTGGTATAAATATCCCCGATCCCCGAGCAGACGTCCACCAGTTGCAGCTGCGTTTGCTGCGGGTTATCCAGGGGTGCCAGTTATACATCCCAGCCCTCGCCAAATGTTACCAACTCTTCACATGAATACACTCTAAATGACAACATCATGATGTTGTAAAATGTGGCAAATCTGGACATGTAGTTTACCGGAGAACAGCGCGCTGTGACATCATCCCGACTGTGAATCAAATATCAAGCATGTTGTTTACAGAGACTGGAAATAAATGAATAAAATCTCTTCCTCCCTGTGTCTGTTTCCTTGTCTCTCGGTGCCTGGTGGGTTGGCTGATGGTGGGGAAGGGGATGGGTGGTGACAGGATCAGACAATGTCCTGCCCGCTGGAGCTTCTTCCTGAGTGAGAACAATGACAGACTCACCCCAGGACCAATAATCAGCGCTGAATTTACATTTCAGTGCGTGTGTGTTGGGGGAAGGGTGTTTGGCGTCAGAGGTCAACCCATTCCTGAGATGTGGAGAGTAACGTTTCCTCATGGTCGGACGTTTATCGGGGCAGGAGGCTGATCTTTGAGGTGAAACTCTGGTGAAAAGAGCGTTTCTACAGTTCTGTCCCCTTGACCACTGGAGCAGCTGATCCCGCCGAGACTGCCGATCATACCGTGAGGAAACAAGGCCGAGCTCATCACTATCCCCAACACCCCAAACCTTCCCGACTCTGTGCCATTTGTTCCACCGTGTGACGTCCATTAACAGCTATAATTTCAGCCAATAACTCGTCAGACGTGTTAAAGGGGACATTTCTCGTGGTTTCAATCGTGTACCATATGTCCCGGAATGTTCTGTCCCGTTCACTGTGCTGTATAAACACAAGGTCATGTTGTGTCCCCTCTGTGGTGGCTGCCTTCCCAGGGTTTGTCTAAAGAGGGACACTGGAGTTGGTCTGACGGGTGAAGCCCAGTCACAGGAGGGGTGGGTGACAGGTAACGCAGATTTTCAAATTGCTTTTTAACTCAACTTACTAAAAGGTTGCTACACAATATCAGGGCTAACGGAATGTGGGATTCGGAAACAAAATATTGCAGAAGTTGGAAATGTGAGAATACCTGAGATTCTCAGCAGATCAGGCAGCTTCTTCTTCAATCTGTTTCTTTAATTTCAAATTAATACACACAGCAATAGTAATTGTACACATGGTGTGAAGAGATCGAGATTACAATGGGAACAGTTGACATATACAAACTCAGGGAGGAAAATATATAATCGGAACCTCCCAATCTCTTACTAAGTGAACATGATACAAAATAATTTGAAAAAAATAATTATATAGAAAGACAACCCCAAATTTCCAAAAAAAAATAAACAAAAGCAAACCAAAAACATATAAAAAGCTGGACTCATTTCTTCGGTTAAAAACATCATCATGTCGTTAGCTCCGCTCCTCTATATTCAAATAGAAGTTTATCGAAATCGATTTGAAAAAGGTCTGCTTACATCATATGGAAATGCTGAATAAATGGGCTCCACATTTCCTCAAATTTAAGCGAAGGATCAACAATGCCACTCATAATTTTTTCTAAGTTTAAACGTGTTATAGTTTGAGGAGACCATTGAAATGTGGTAGGAGGAATAGGATCCTTCCATTTAAATAGGATGGATCTCTGGGCCATTACTGTAACAAATTCAATCATACGACAAGCAGAAGCAGATAGGTGGCCGGAATCCATCACTGGTAGCCAAAAATTGCAATAATAGGATGAGGTTGTAAATCAATATTCAATACAATTGATATAATATTAAAGATGTCTTTCCAATATGTTTTCCAAATGAGGGCAGGACCAAAACATATGTGTCAGGGAAGCGAACTCCGAATTGCATCTGTCACATGTAGGATTTCTATGGGCTAATTTATCCTTAGACATAAGGGTCCTGTGAATCACCTTAAACTGTATCAAGGAATGTCTAGCACACATTGAAGATGTATTAACTAATTGGGGAATTTTCTTCCATGTCTCTATAGGTAAAAGTATCTGAAGTTCTCTTTCCTATTCATTCTTAATTTTATCAAATGTCTCTAGACGTATTTTTATAATCAGATCATAAATTGTTGCTCTCGAGCCCTTCTGATATGGATTAAAACCTATTTTTTTCTATAATTTAAATTTTATGTGGTATCGGAAATGTGGGTAAAATAACTTTTAAAAGATATCTAATATGTAAATATCGAAAAAAACGTGATCTAGGCAAGTTGTATATTATTAGACAACTGTTCAAAAGACAAAAAAGAATTATCAATGAATAGATCACGAAAGCATATTATTCAATTTTCCATAAAGAAAAGGCGAAATCAATTCTTAATGGTTGAAAGAAAAAAATTGGATTGGCTCAGACTTGATAAAATGAATTTAATCAATCCAAAAAAATTAAGAAATTGAAACCAGATTCGTATTGTATGTTTAACTATTGGGTTAATCATTTGTTTACTCAATTTAGTAAGTTGCAAAAGGGAGAGAGGCTCCTAAAATAGAAACTAATGAAAACCTGTGCATGGAATCATGCTCAAGATACACCCATCGGGGACATTGAACTACATCTTTTGTCCAGAAAATTAACTATCTAATATTAATTGCCCAATAGAAATATCTAAAGTTAGGCAAAGCCATACTGCCAACCTTTTTCTATTTTCTGTAAATATTTCTTACATAACCTTGGGTTCATATTCTGCCATATCTATGAAAGAATTTTAGAGTCAATAGTATCAAAAAAAATGATTTCGAGATGAAGGTTGGAACAGCATGGACTTAATACAAAACATTTCGTTAAATATTCATCTTAACCACATTGATTAGACCAATCCAGGATAGAGACAATGGGGACCATTTAGTAAACAATTGTTTAACATGATCGATTTAAGGTAAACAGTTAACTTTGAATGTCCTTATGCTACTTGGTAATTTTAACGCCCAAATAAGTAAAATAATCAGTCACTAATCCAAATTGTAATTGCTTATAGATTGGGACTTGCATATTTAATGAGAAAAGTTCACTCTTATTAAGATTTAATCCATAACCAGAAAAGCACTAAACTGAGCAAGCAGTGATAATGCGGAAGGAATGGATTTCTCAGGGTGAGAGATATAAAGTAACAGGTCATCTGCATATAATGATATCTTATGCGTCCCATTTCCACGAGTAATACCAAATATGTTAGAAGGGCCCCGAAAGGCAATTGCCAAGGGTTCCAAGGCAATATCAAACGATAAAGGACTTTAAGGGCAGCCCTGTCTAGTGCCTCGAAAATGCGTGAAAAAGGGGGATCTCTGATTATTAGTGAGTACTGAAGCCAAAGGTGTATGAGATATCCATTTAATCGCAGACATAAAATGTGGGCTAAAATTAAATTTCTCAAGCATGTTAAATAAATAATCCCATTCGACTCTATCAAACACTTTCTCAGCATCAAGCGAAATAACACATTCTGGACTTGTAGGTGAAGGGATATCTACAATATTCATTGGCGTCCTAATATTAAAATGCAAATACTGATTTTTAATAAATTCTGTCTGGTCGTCAGAAATAATTTGTGGAAGTACCTTTTCCAGTCCAGAAGCCAGTATTTTGGAAAAAAAAATTGGAGTCCACATTCAATAAAGAGATAGGTTTGTAAGATACACATTCAGTAGGATCTTTATCCTTTTGAAGAATTAAAGAGATAGATGCCACATAAAATGATTGTGGTAATTTACCTACTAATAGGGCATCTTTAAAAATTTTACCTAACCAAGGAGAAAGAAGATCGAAAAAAGATTTTTAAAAAATTTACTCTTTGGGACCAGGTGTTTTATCCGAATTCATTGAAGAAATTGTTTTCTTTATTTCTTCCTCCGAAATGGGTGCATCTAATATTAAACGTTCATTAAGTGATAACTTCGGAATCTTCAATATCCTTAAAAATTCATGAATTAATGTAGAATCCTCGGGAAATTCTGATTGATATAAAGAAGTATAAAATTCCTGAAAAGATTTATTAATTTGATCATGGTCAACCGTCCAATTACCATCTCGTTTACGAAATTTAATCATCTGACGTTTAGTTTCAGCAGCTTTCAATTAGTTGGCCAATAATTTACCAGATTTATCACCGTGTATATAAAACTGACTCCTAGTTTTGAGTAGTTGATTTTCAACTGGAGATGTTAATAATAAACTATGTTGCAATTGAAGTTCAATTCTCTTTTTCTAAAGCTCCAAATTGAGAGTAACACGATATTTTTTTTATCGATTTCTTTAATATTATCAGCCAATATACGGAATTCATTATTAGTTTGTTTTTTTTTCAATCCAGCACAGTATGAAATAATTTGTTCACGGACATAAGCTTTAAAAGTATCCCATAACATCCCACTGGAAAATTCTGCCGTGGAATTAGTTGAGAAGAAAAAGGAAATCTGTTCTTTAATATAATGAACAAAGTTTTCATCCTGAAGTAAAGAAGAATTGAATCATCATCACCTGGCACCGGAGGCTCCGTCCAGCAATTTGATTGACAGTTTCAATGGCGCGTGATCAGAAACGGCATTTGCATCACACTAACAGCGGCCTGCAAAAGTCTGGGCACCCGTGGTCAAAATTTCTGTTACTGTGAATAGCTAAGCGAGTAAAAGATGACCTGATTTCCAAAAGGCATAAAGTTAAAGATGACACATTCCTTTAATATTTGAAGGAAGATTGCTTTTATATTTCCATTTTTTACAGTTTCAAAATAACAAAACTGAAAAGGGTCCGAAGCAAACGTTTGGGCACTCTGCATGGCCAGTACTTTGCAACACCCCCGTTGGCAACTATCACAGCTTGTAAACGCTTTCTGTAGCCCGCTAAGAGTCTTTCAATTCTTGTTTGGGGGATTTTTTCCCATTCTTCCTGCAAAAGGCTTCTAGTTCTGTGAGAATCTTGGGCCGTCTTGCATGCACTGCTCTTTTGAGGTCTATCCACAGATTTTTGATGATGTTTAGGTCGAGGGACTATGAGGGCCATGACAAAATCTTCAGCTTGTGCCTCTTGAGGTAGTCCATTGTGGATTTTCAGGTGTGTTTAGGATCGTCATCCTGTTGTAGAAGCCATCCTCTTTTCATCTTCAGCTTTTTTACGGACGGTGCAATCTTTGCTTCCAGAATTTTCTGGTATTTAATTGAATTCATTCTTCTCTCTACCAGTGAAATGTTCCCCGTGCCTCTGGCTGTAACACAAGCCCAAAGCATGATCGATCCACCCCTGTGTTTAACAGTTGGGGAGGTGTTCTTTTCATGAAATTCCGCACCCTTTTTTCTCCAAACTTTCCACTTGTCAGAGCGCATAAAATTTCGACAGTAGAATTGAATCCATAAAAATAAGTTTATGTTTCAGTTCTGTCGATGACGGTGGAGGCCGTGTCGGGAGCAAACGAAACATTACTTTATTTCAGGATATTATCCTGTTGAAGTCAATTCAGACAAAGGTTGACTCGACTAATAACAGGAATACAAAGGTTATTTTATGAAATAGAGTCAGAGCGTTTGGGTTTTTATCCTTCAGTGTTCAGAAGACGAAGTGGTTAATTTTTGAAATACATGGGATCCATAAGTCTTGAAATGAGATACATTGGAAGGATGTTTCCACCGGGGATAGAATCTATAACTCGTGGCTCTTGTCCAAAACAAGTGGGCATTTATTAGTTAATTGTGAAATATTTTCCCTCAGTCGTTCGTTAGACCACGGAATTCTCTTCCGATAAGGGACATGGATGCCGACATTTGAATATCCTCCAGGCTGCTCTCGACAGATACTTGATAATCGGGGAGTGAATGATAACCGCGGGTACATGGGAACGTGGAATTAGGGTCCAAATGAGATGATGGCTCATCTGCCTGAATGGAGGAGTGCGCTTGTGTGGCTAAGTGGGGACTCCTGCTCCGAATTCGGATGTCGGTGTGCCTGGAAGTTCTTCTGGTGTGGTGACCAGGACTGCACACAGAGCTCCAGCTGTGGTGAAGCTGTGTTTCTACAGTTCCAGCAGAGCTCCCTGCTCTGGCATTCTGCGCCTTCAGCCAACAAAGGCGAGTCTCCCATCCGCCTCCTCAACAGATGACCACCCGACCTGTCCCACTACCTTCAGGAACTTGTCCACATGTTCTCCGAGTTCCCTCGGCTCCTTTGTTCTTCATGCTCTACTGTTGACTGTGTGTCCCTTGGTCTTATTTAGACTCTCCGCCAGTATCACCTCACTTCCGCGGATTGAACATGTGCCCTCTCGTTTTATATATCTCGCTGTGTGAAACACGTCCTATTATCTACCTATTATCGTCATAATTCGTGCACATCAAACTGGCCCCACACCCCTCAGCCTCCTCCGCTCCAAGAAAAACAAGACAGCCGAGCCAATATCACCTTATAAAACAAACGGCACATGGTCGGCGACATCTCGGTGAATCTTCTCTAAACATATCCCGATATAACCACGTCCTCCTTTATTTTCCTCCTAACATACCTTTGCTCATTGCGGCCAAAAAGTTCTATTTTAACTTCATCAGTCCCCAGGACTTGTTTCCAAACGGCATCAGGCTTGTTTTAGATGTCCCTTTGCAAACTTCTGACGCTGAATTTTGTGGTGAGGACACAGGAAAGGTTTGCTTCCGAAGACTCTTCCACGAAGGTCATATTTGTACAGGAGTCGCTGCACAGGAGAACAGTGCAGCACCACTTCAGAGTCTGCTAAATCTTCCTGGTCTTTTGCACTCAAACGGGGGTTTGATTTGCCTCTCTAGCGAGCCCACGAGCAGTTCTCTCGGAAGGTTTTCTTGGTCTTCCCGACCTCAACTTGACCTCCACCGTTCCCGTTAACTGTCATTTCTTAATGACATTACGAATTTAGGAAACGGCCACCTGAAAATGATTTGCCGTCTACTTATTGCCTTCTCCTGCTTTGTGGGCATCATTTATTTTAATGTTCAGAGTTCTAGGCAGCTGCTTAGAGGAACCCATGGCTGGTGATTGTTGGGACAAGGTTTGAGGAGTCAGGGTATTTATAAAGCTTTGAAATTTACATCACCTGGCCTTTCCTAACGATGACTGTGAAAAAGCCAAAGCCCTAACAAGCTAATGAAGGTCTGAGACCTTGGTAAAGGTTATCTGAGAGCTCAAATCTCTTGGGGTGCCCAAACTTCTGCATGGTGCTCCTTTCCGTTTTCACTCTAAAATTGTACAAAACAAAAATAATATACGTATCTTGCTTAAAATGTTGAAAATAATGTTTCATGTTTAACTTTATGACTTCTGGAGATCAATTCGTCTTCTACTCAATTATTCACAGTAACAGAAATTTTGACCAGGGGTGCCAAAACTTTTGCACGCCGCTGTATGTTGTTTAAGCACCGATAGGTTGAGGTGTTCCGGATATGGAAAGAGGGATGTTAAACCAGTTACATTTATGGATGGAGGTATAGCACAGCTGTAGAGAAATTGTAAAGAGAGCCGCTCATTGTTGCACGTTTCCGCTTCTCAGTGCCTGTCGGTGCTTTCTGTCTCTTTGCTTGTATCAGGCTCTGTGACTCAGTGTTTCTATCCTGTTGGTCATATGTGTGTGCGTGTATGTGCCTCTGTCTGTGTGCGGTGATCATGGGTTTCCAGTTTGGTGCTGTGGCGGTGTGCACGCCCCACTGCAGCTGGTGAGGATGGATGTGGAGCTGAGAGTGGAAACACACGCGTTATCGGAGGAGGAGTCTGGGCATTGGATTACAGAAAAGTACACCGAAACACAGGCCGTGAATCCCACCAATGTACGGCAGCTGTGGCGAAGCTGAAATCACTGGTTTACCGGGTTGCTGCTGAGGGGTTAATTGAGAGAGGAGAGTGGACTGTTGCTGGGCTCATAATTCCCAGGTCGATGAAGCCAACCCGTGTCTTTCCCACACCCTGCCTCACCAACACCAGTGGACATCCGGTTCATCCACTGCCACTGACCCTTCATGTGTTTTCTTATCCAAGGCCCTGCTGCATGTATTTTGTCCACAGCCCGGGCAGTCTCACCAGTCATCCCCCTATCTGCCCCACAATGGATGAAGGATCCTGAAACACTATCGATTCCTTCCTGCCTTCAATCCCCATTTCCCCATCTCTCCATAACTATGTAAACTCATGTGGAGCCACAATACATCTGCTCCGCCACCTCCACCCGACCGGCTGCTCACCCAACTGAAGCTTCTTATTTTTGCAACCTGTTGCTGATCCGCCTTCCCTCTGCCAGGAACGGACGGTCATGCGTTCAACCATCAGAAAAAAAGGAATAAAAACAATCACCGTGGTGATGGGAAGAGGGCATTCGTCGAATTAATGTTGATGGAACCATTCATTACACCATTGCCGGTCTGCTCTGAGCGAACAGTCAGAGTGTTGTCGGAATTTCTCCATTTGGAAAAGATTGTCTCACTTTTTCAGACGCTATGTGCATCCGACTTGCTTTCAATTGTCATGACATGGAGTTTTGGAATAAGGGGTTGATGTTACAGCTAAATAAACCATGACTTCATGCACAGCTGGAATCCTGTGTGCAGTTCTGGACGCCCCAATATGCGATGGATGTGATGGTGCTAGAGGAGCTTCAGAGGAGATTCTGCAAGGGTGTTAAGTGGGCAGCTAACAGGTTGCTGCAGAGAGGGTATTTCAGAAAGCGCAGTTTTGCGTTGCTTAGCACATGTCCCAGAGGTCCAGGAATTAAACTTTTCTGCAATTTGCGTTGTTATTACCGATTTTCCAACCTGACTCTTTCGCATAATACTGTCGCATCACGTGTACGCAAATTCCTCCTTCATATGTCCGAAGAAAATTCCAACCCGGATCACACCCGGAATGTGATCTTCATTCGCTCAGCAGCAAAGGCTCCGAACACTGCAAACGCCACAGTGCAGCCTTGCGCACTTTCTGGGAACCATTCGTGCAGCGGCGCTTCGGCACCACAGGACCAGCACTTCAGCACAGCGATACCGGGCAAATGGTCACAGCGAGCAGACAAGCAGCACAATAAGACGTCTGTATACAACGCGGAATCTGTACTTGGCGGAAAATATCTTTCACGCTCAACCTGGTCATCCCATATGTGTTACAGTTACACATTAGCCAGGGCCGTTACACAGTTATCAACTACTTAGAACATCACACACTCAGGAAATACAAAATGAGCTACCTTGTGAGGAAAATCTTGAAACATTGCTGCATGTCAGACAGCAATGAATATCTGTGCAAAGAAAATATCTTCAGATAACAGAGGGAGTGAAAGAGGTGGTGATGGGGAACGGGACCTGTGGTCTGCTGGGCAGGGAGAGTGGTGTTTTGGATCTGTTACCCTTTCTGAGGGTGGCGGCTGGGTGTGCGGCCAGGAAGGAGCTGAAGGAAGGAGTTCTCATGGGAAACTGCAGGGACAGAGGACAGGGTTCACTGCTGGACCTGTACACCTGGGTCGCGGGATTCACTGCACACGTGGGAGAAATCAGTTACAAATATGGACGAATCAGTTTCCAAAACAACAGTGTGAAAGCTTCAAATACAGCGGCCTCCGGAAAACGATCAGTCATGTGTGATCAAATCTACTGATATTATTTGGAAAAAAGAAAGCGCTGAGGTAATGCCGGGGACGTTGACGTATTTGTGTTAAATCACCACAATATTTGCACTAGATGTAATAGTGTTGATATAATGTGTTTGTTCAAGTGACTGTAACTAAGAACAATGGTCAGGGGTATAACTGTGTCACTGGAGACTGACCCTCTGTATAAATGAGAGCCTGTTGGAATACATCAGCCCAAAGTGTCTGTCGGAGCTGTGGATTCCGGAGCAACAGGTCACAGCTTCTCCCTGAAATGCGATTTCCAGTATTTGGGCGGATACAAGACATTTACTACTCTGGTTCCAGAGAATGTGAGTGGCAATGAAATCACCTCTCGTTTACTGAACTTCAGAAAGTGTCGACCCACTGTGGCTCCATGACAGGCTCTGAAGTGCAGCAAGGACGGGTGAAAACAGAACCACAATAGTGATAGTAGACCAGAGAGTTAGAAGGTAGACAGGAAATCCTGTGTCCGCAAAACGTACTCGAGGATGGTATGATGCCACCCTGGTGCCAGGGTTGAGGATGCTCTGAGCGGTTGCAGAACATTCCAAGGAGGGAGGGTGAGCAGCCAGAAGTTGTTGCACACAATGGGATTAATGACACAGGCAGAAAAAGGATGAGGTCCTGCAGAGTGAATATCGGGAGTTAGGAAACAGGATAAAAAGGAGGACGTTAAGGGTAGTGATATCTGTATTACTCGCCGTGCCACGGCGATTGAGGGTAAGAGCAGGGCGATATGGCAGACAAATTCGCGGCTGAAGAGTTAATTCAGGGGGAGGGTATCACATGTGTGGACCACTGGGATCTCTGTGGGACAGAAGTGACTTTTGCATGAGGGAACTGTTCCAGAGTCCAAAGATTTTTGGAAGGTGACCAACAATTATTGACTGTTATTAACATGACTTCCTCCAGTATAACTCAGAGGGTGTCCACAGTTGAAAAGAATGCAGCCTTTGACAGAGCGCGGCATCAACAAGTGTTCAGAAAAGTGGAGTTAACAGGAACCAACAGGAAGACACTGCAAGGGTCAGAGTTATCTCCCGCGCAGTGCAAAGCTGTTGTAGTTGTCAGCTGCCCATCATCCCAGCCCCAGGACATCACTGCAGTATTTCTCCCCAAGGCTCAGCCACATTCAGCTGTTTCATCAACGTCTTTCCTTCCATCACAAGTGGCGATGATCACTGACCATTTCGTTATCTTCCCACTCCCCGCAAACGAAACATCCCATTCCTGCGTGCACCAAGACATCCGGGGATGGGTTGACCATTCACAAGTCATGTTCTCGATACAGAAGTTCCAAGCACTGACCATCACCAACAGGAGAGGGTCCAACCATCCAACATCGGCATTCCTTTGTTTCACAATCACTGAGTCCTCGAACATCAAAATCCCTGGTATTAAACATTGACCAGAAACTAAACTAGGCCAGCGACAGAAACATCATGACTATTGTGAGATCGGAGTGCTCCAGGGTATTATTAGAAATCTCTCCTCTGAGAGACTTGCCGGGAGTGTGACTTCATTTGAGGGTAAACTGTGTATCAGTGAAAAAGTAGAGTTTTGATTGATTCACAGCTGATGTGAGTTACATAAACCTCTATTCGCAGCTCATCGGCTGTTGCAGATGTCGACTCTCTGCTGAATAATTCCTCAGCGTTGTGAAAATGCAGTCTGTTGGAATATGGGGACATCAGGTGGACGGAACAGGAACTGCAACGGAGGAGATTTAAATTGAGCGCATCTGAAACTGCAAAAGATGAGACCCGCCACGTCAACAAAGTCAGGGTTTAATTTCCGAGTAAAAAATTCATACATTTTTTTCAAAAATTGAGGTTGGTAATGAGGATAAGAGAGATTACCGTCACTTCTTGAAAGCAGATCAGGGATATAATTCTCATCCCTCGTCTTTTCACGGTCAATCAATGAACGGATCAACGCATTTTCCAGCTTTCACTCTCTCTCTATTCCAGAAACCTACAGGAAACTGTATGCCTACAGATTCCCGTCATGTCCCAGATGATGTGCTCACGCTGAGTGACGTCCGACTATTCACCGCTCGCTCGAGTCTATGTTTACCCTGTTGGATCTCTCTCCTCACACCCCCTCCATTCCCGACAGAGACTAAGTCCCCTTCTTCTGCACAGACCGATGTCATGTCTTCATTCCGAGTCTCAGTCACTCTCCCTGTTCCACAAGAATATTCCCGTTTGTTCCCTGAGCGCGCGCACTGGACGTTGGAATTCCCTCTTCGGTCTCAGGCCACATTCCCTGTTCCCTCGGTGTTCAGCCCTCCCATCGTTTCCCGATAATTCACCTCCAGTCCATGTACTCCTGTTCCAGTCCCATCGACAACGAGAACGACTTCTCCCTGTCTACTCTTCCTATGTCCTTTGTCGCACCCCAATTACATCACGTCGCAATCTCCGCAGTTCCAAAGGGAACAACTTTTATAACGGAAGAGAGATCCTGGTGAATCTCCTCTGCACCCTCTCTGGCAAAATCTGGCCCTCCCTGCAGTGTGGCGAACGGAACTACACACAGCCCTGCAGTGTGGACCGACTCAAACTCTATCTTGGTTGGAGGAAAGTCGCCCTGCTGTTAAATTCCCTGCACCGCCTCATGAAGGATCTCCCCCGTTTCGATGCGTCACCCCCTTATCTGCATTAGCTGTCACGTTAAGGGTCTCTGCACTTGAACATCAAGTCTCCTCCACCCCCTTAATATTCATTAAAATACACTTGTGCAAGTCAGCGGAGAATTTAACGCACCGATGTCAGTCTCGCCCTTGTCTATGTCCGCCCTTGTATATCCAGTGTCGGGTCCAAACAGCCCATTAATACTGAGGTTTCTGGAAATTAGACATGACAGCAAACCATGTCCGATAACTCAGCAGGTCACGCAGCGCCCATGGAGAGAGAAGACAGAAGTGTCAGGTCAATGCCCTTTTACAAGAAAAGGGACATAAGCTCAGCCCCGCCAACCGAACTCAATCTCTCCCACCTGATGAATCCCGGGTGCTGGGGGAAGAAAACCCGCCGTCCTCACCCGCTGTGGACTGTATGTGACTCCAGCCCACACCAATGGGGTTCCCTGGTGAATGACGTCTGAAGCGGCACAGCAAGCCCGTCGGCTGATCAGAAAGGAGGAGGAGAGTGAAACCGGCCCGGCCGTCCCGCCCAGATCACCCTGCAGATTCCCCCATTACCATCACTGCCTGGGCGCCGGGTCAGGATCCTGGAGCCCCGTCACTGAGAGCCCAGTGGGAGCTCCCTCACCACAGGGAGCGCAGCGGCCCAGGGAGGAGGCCCGGCACCACCTTCTCCAGGGCAACTGGGGAAAGGCAATAACCGCTGCCCTGCTGCTGATGCCCACAGTCAGAGACTGAGAGCACACTGTGAGGTCTGAGGGTGTGGTGACGGGGTGAGAAGACCCTGTCCCGCTCTGACTGAGACTCCCTCCGTCCAGCTGCCCACACGGAGTTCAGGGTGAAAGCTCATCGACCTGAAAGGTTAACTCTGTTTCTCCACAGACTCTGCCTGGCCTGTTTCCAGCAGTTTCTGTTTATAGTTCAGGATCAGTCCTGTTTCTCTGACTTCGGGATCAGTGCTGTCCCCGTCCGTTCGGGACACACTGATCCCAGCCCATAGCCAATGTCCTTCTGGCTGCCGGGCTGTGGGGAGCGCGGTAGTCGTGGCCGAGTAGTTAAGGCGATGGACTAGAAATCCGTTGTGGTTTCGCCGCGGACGTTCGAATCCTGCTGACTCCGAGAGCAGCGAGTCCGGCCGGAGCAACCGGTGTAATTATGAGGGGCTGTTGATTGTTTGGTCCCGGAGTGAAAATCCAAGTAATAAATGGCACTGTTTTCACTGCGTTTCAAAGCTTCCGTTATGAATTTTGGACGTTGACCTGGAAATTCTCTCCGTTGCAGTGGGCCTGGTCACTCCTGACCCGGTTTCCGACCAGAAACGTTACCTCTGTTTCTCTCTCCACAGATGTTGCTCGACGTACTGAGTGTTTCTACCGTTTTCTGTTTTATATTTTCCGTGACTCACTGAACAAAACCATTGAAGCAGATTGTGAAAAGCCGGGTCCCAGCTCCGATCCCTGGTCACCGCCTCCAAACTCGGGAATGGACCATTCACCTGCTTTCTTTAGGGTGTCTCTGTGGCGCAATCGGTCAGCGCGTTCGACTGTTAACCGAAAGATTGGTGGTTCGAGCCCACCCAGGGACGCTGTCGATCCGGCAGCTTTTGCTGTTCGTGTCATTGTCAGCTGGGTAACATTACGCTGTCCGGAGGCGGGCGCTCCCTGCTGCTGCCTGACTGGGCTCAGTGGGAGCCTTCCCTGCGGGGTCTCACGTCCGGAGTCCTGATGTTGTGCTTCCCTTTCAAGGGGATGTGCATGTTTCCTCCGGTGACATCCTTGGACCTAACGGACTTGCCAGGTCTAATGTCTTGTTTTGATTTAATTCTAAATGGCATTTTCGCCAGAAGGTTTTTACGGCGTGTGGGGAGAGAGCAGAACAGGGGGTTGAACTTGGATGATGAGCCATGGTCGCACTGAATGGTGGAGCGGGAAACGCCGAATGGCCAGTTCCAGCCTTGTTTTCTGTGTTCCAGTACCTCTGTTTTCTACTCAACGGGTGAGACCCAGAAACGAGCGGACTTCTGAAATTGTGGAGTGGCAGTGGGAATGTAGCTCAGTGGGAGACCGCATGCTTTGCATGCATGAGGTCCCGGGTTCAATCCCCGGCATCTTCATGCTGGAGATCTTGAACTTTGAACAAGTCCCTGTAAAGAATTCTGACTGACCTCAGAACGGACTCGGACTGTGAAATCCAAACCTGATGTTGTGTCGAGCCACAGAGAGCTGGAAAAGTGACATCTGACATGGATAAATCACCTGTGATATTGCATCGCCAACTCCAAGAGATGCGCCTCTTAACTTTACCTTGTCGAATACCAGCATGCATTCATTTAAGGTGAGAGCGGGTAAGCTCATAGGAGATGTGTGTCATTTTTTTTACACAGAGAGAGGTGGAATGCGCTGCCCGGGCTGATGGTGGCAAAAGCGATCGAGGCGTCCAGGGGGCTCTTCGATAGGCGCATGGATGTGCAGGGAATGGAAGGATATGGATATTGTGTAGGCTGAAGGGATGAGTTTAGTTGGGTATTTGATTAGTAATTTAAATAGTTCGGCACATCATTGTGGGCCGAAGGTCATGTTCCTGTGCTGCACGGTCCTATGTTCTCTGCTAGAGGAACTCAGTGGGTCAGGCATCATCTGTGGGCGGAAAGGAATTGCCAACGTTTCGGGTCGACAACCTGCATCGGGTGTGGGGGGGGGGGGGAGGTCACAAAGAGACAAAGTGCACTACTGGCCCTTCAACGCTGAAGGAATTCTGCTTTTATGCTGTTACAGTGACAGGTTTGCGACATTAATGAGACCTCTGGCTTGCACAAAATGATCCACCAAGAGGTGTGGGTGAAGCCATTGCGTGCTGTCCCGTAGGGTGACTAAAATATCCCCGGGTCATCCTCCACTGCATCACTTGCCGCATACAACTGATTTAAACGTACGCTCACACCTTAAACGCAAGCCTTCAAGTATTCGACATTTCTACCCTACGAAATATATCTGTATGCCTGCGCTATCTATGCCTCGCATAGTTTTATAAACTCCTATCAGGTCTCCTCTCAGCCCCGGACTCTCCAGGGAAAACAACACAAGTTTGTCCAATCTCTCCTAATAACTCATAGCCTCTAATCCAGGCAGCGTCCTGGTAAATCTCTTATGCAGCCTTTCCAAAACCTCCATATCCTTCCAGGTATGGGGCGACCACATGTGACCTAGTTTGCAATGGCAATATCGACAGCGTGAGAACCGGAAGCTGCAATATCCGTTCATCAATTTACTGGGAAAGGTGAGGGACGGAAATTGCTTCCCTGACCCATAGACCTGCTCACAGTAAGTGATAATTAATGAAACGGCGATGGGATCGCTCTAACCCTCACTCATCGAACGAAATGAATTCAGCAAGTTACCCACGGATTAGCATAAGTAGAGAACTCGAGACCTCTGCAGATCGTTGTTCTGTGAGAGATTTACTTGTGACAGTCCCGATGTCGGGAGATTAAAACTCTGGAACCTGCAATGGCCGGGAATGGAACCAGGGTCAACTGCTTGGGAAGCAGCTATTCTCACCACTATACCACCATCTCCTCATTAATGCGCAGGCCATTCGGGAACTGAACCGTCTCTAGTGCTGTTTGACTCTGTGACTCGATCAACAGACCCGGCTCTGCTTTCTGACGCGTCATTCCTCATTCGACTGCAGTCCCTGTTCCGTCCAGTTGATGTCGCCACCCTCCAACAGGCCGGAGTCACACAGCGCGCGGTGATGATTCAACCCGGACCGGATGATGTGAGAGTCGATCCTGAAATGGTCGAAGAGCGACAAATCCTTTCCTGCCTCTCTCATCAGTAAATGGGAAAATAAATCCTGATTAGAAATATCCTTTTCAACCACATGCAGTTAGGCCCTAATGGGAGCCCCACCGGCCGGTCCTTGAACAAAATAAGTGACTGTTTCACTGGCGAGTCCTGAGACCTCTCCAGTCAGACAGTGAGGTGGGTGTCTGAAAGGAGCCGGTTTTGCTGTCAACGAACACATTCGAGATGAATCTGTGACTTTTCCTGTACCCTGACAACCGAATAACAGGCTACATCCTTCCATTGGTTCCTCTTGAGTATAGTGGTCAGTATCCCCGCCTGTCACGCGGGAGATCGGGGTTCAATTCCCCGACGAGGAGATGTTTATTTCTGTTTCCAAAGTGTCCTAATCCTTACGTTGACAGCTTGCTTTTCTCCACGGCTGCTGCCTGGCCTGCGGATTTCCTCCCACTTTCAAAATTTTTATTAATTCCAAATAAAAAGTACAGAGTACATGAAACAAAAGAAATAAAACAAAATATTACAAAAAGGATTGTACTGAATCACTGTTTCATATTAATAAACAAAAATGATAACCAATTAGTATTGATAAGTTGGAATAATTTTATTTAAAAAATCTAACCCCACTACCAAAACCAAAGCTATTTAGTAACATCCTAAACACATAGTAATATTGGCCAATATCTCTACTTTAAGCGCCAAATCAGTGGTTTTGAAAGTAGTTCAAAAAAGGTCGTAATAATATTTGAAAGTTCAGAATAGATCCAGAAATAGAGCAACGGATCTTCTCTAAGTTTAGATATGACATAACATCCCGTAACCATTGAGCATGAGTGGGGGCAGTAGTTTCCTTTCGTTTAAGCAATACAGCCCTCCTGGCTATAAGAGAAATGAAAGCCAATATGTGTAAGTCAGAAGTCTCCAGAATTATATATTTTTCTTCAACAATCCCGAATAATGCAGTTAAAGGATTTGACTTAAAATTTATATTAAACAGTATGGAAAAGGTTTGAAATACCTCTATCAAGTATTTTTCCAGACTCGGACAAGACTAAAACATATGAATTAAAGAAGCCTCTCCATTATTGCATTTGTCACAATAAGGAAATATATCCGAATAGAAACGCGATAACTTGTCTTTGGACAGGTGAACTCCATGGACCACTTTAAAGAGAAGGAGAGAGTGACGCGCACAAAATGATGAAGTGTTAACCAGTTAAAAAATTTGATTACAAGTTTCTTCATAAATTGAAATCTGCAGACAATGTTCCCAAGCATTTTTTAATTTTGTCTAAAGGGACCTTATTCGTTCCTGATAACTTACCATAAATCATAGATATTGAAGCATCATAAAAATGCTTCAAATTAAAAATTACACCTAGGAATTTCTTAAGAGGACTTACAGGGAAAGTATGTACTTGAGATCGGAGAAAGTCTCTAATTTGCAAATATCAAAAAATGTGAGTTTTTGGCAAATTATATTCAGTTGACAATTGTTCAAACGTTAAGAAATTTCCTCCAACAAACAGATCCTGAAAACAATAAATGCCCAATCTATCCCATTCTTTAAAAGCTATATCAGTTATAGAAGGTTTTTAAAAATTCAAAAATGGGACTAGTCAAAGAAAATCTCAATAAGCCATAATATTTTCTAAATTGCAACCAAATCCTTAAAGCATGCTTAACCACCAAATGATCAGTTAATTTATTTATTGATAAAGGAAGTGAAGAGCCAAGCAAAGAAATAATAGCATTTTTTTAAGCAGAATTAGCTTCCAAAGAAATCCATATTGGACAGACCACATGATTAATATAGTGGAACCAAAAAGTAAGATTTCGTATATTGACTGCCCAGCAATAAAACCTAAAGTTGGGTGAAGCAAAGCCTCTATTTTTTTAGCTTTCTGAAAATGAACTTTCTTTAATCTAGGATGTTTATTTTGCCATATGTAAGAAGATATATATTGAGTCAAGAAAATGAAAAAAAAGGACTTAGGAATAAAAACAGGCAAAGCCTGAAATAGATACATAAATTTGGTAAAATATTCATTTTAATAGAATTAATACGGTCAATCAACGATATAGAGAGGGGTAACCAATTTGGTAAGATCCTTTTCACATAATTCAGTAAAACAAGAAAGTTCTCTTTAAATAAATATTCATAATTTTTAGTAATAGTTACACCCAAATAGATACAATGATTTCTTACAATTTTAAAAGGAAGATTAATATAGAATGACATCAGATTGTTCAAAGGGAAAAGTTCTCTCGTGTGTAAATTCAGTTGATATCCTGAAAATTGGCTAAAACAGGAAAGTAAAGAAAGCAGAGAAGGTCAGGAAGTCTCAACATCAGAAATGAAGAACAGTAAATCACCAGCACAGAGCGAAACCTTGTGGGTGGTACCTCTCCTAAAGATACCGGCAATCTCTGTAGATTCTCGAAAAGCGATAGCGAAAGGTTCAAGGACCAGGTTAAATAGCAACGGACTCAAAGGACACCCCTGTCTAGTTCCGCGTGGGAGTTTAAAAGGTTCAGAAAGTTGAAAGTTAGTAAGAACACGGGCAGAAGGAGATAAATAAAGTAATTTAATCCATTAAATAAAATCGGGCCCAAAGTTAAATTTCTCTAAGCTTTTAAATAAGTAACTCCATAAGACCCGGTCAAAGGCCTTCTCGGCATCTAGAGAAATCACACATTACGATATTCCCGTAGAAGGAGAATAATTAATATTCAGTAAAGGACGAATATTAAAATGGGAATGACGGTTTTTGATAAACCCCTTCTGATCATCGGACAGAATTAATGGTAAAATATTTTCTACTCTATGAGCCAAAACTTCAGATAACATTTCAACATCAACATTCAGTGAAGAAATTGGTCTGTATGAAGAACAATCCGTTGGGGTTTTATCCTTCTTAAGAATAAGTGAAATGAAAGCTTCATAAAAGGTTTGTGGTAATCTTCCTAATTTAAAAGAATCCGATAAAACAGAACTTAAATAAGGTATAAGCAGTGAAGAGAAAGCCTTATAGAAATCTCCTTGAAATCCATCAGGTCCCGGTGTCTTTCCAGAGTGCATTGACCGTATAACCTCGGCGATTTCCTCATGAGTAATGCATTTATCTAGTTGTTTTCGGTTATCAGCAGAGAATGTAGCAATGTTTAATTGGTCGAAAAAGTTGTACATTACAGTATCATCTTTAGGAGAATCAGAACTATAAAGTTTGGAATAGAATTCTCTAAAAGCATCATTTATTTCTAAATGATATGTTGTCTTTTCTTCATTGGCTTTGCGAACTTTTTTTAATTTGCCATCTAGCTATAAAGGTTTTTAATTGATGAGCCAATAATTTACCTGTTTTATCTCCAAGGACATAAATATTGAGTTTTATATTTTAAGAGTTGATTTTCAATTGGATATGTTAAAAGGAGGTGGTATTTAGTTTTGATTTCAAATCGCCTTTTATATGAAGTGCGATCTGGATCCAAGGTATATCTTTGCTCTAGAAGTTTCAATTGATTGTCTAAATCAATCCTCTCTGTATTAGCTTTTTTCTTAACGCTTGCCGCATAAGAAATAATTTGTCCTCTAATAAAGGTTTTAAAATATCCCATATCATAAGACCAGAAGTCTCCCTTGTGGTATTCTCCTTAAAAAAGAAAGTGATATGTTTCTCTAAAAAAATTTAAACATCTTTATCAGATAACAAATTTAGATGAAAACGCCAGGATCTGTTTATTTGATGGAGTCTGGGGAGATTTAAAGATAAAAACACAGGAACATGGTCTGAAAGAGCTGTCTCTTTATATTCAAAGGACCGGATTGTTGAAATTATTTGACTATCAATAAAAAAAAACAATCCTGGAATATGTGTGATGAACATGAGAAAAAAATGAATATTGCCTGTCTTCTGGATGTAAAAAACGCCAGACCTCAGTAACACCAGTTTCCATTAAAAATGATTGAAGACATAAAGCTGATTTATTGAGAGCTGTTGGTTCAGTAGATGACCGATCTAACCTTGAATCTAACCAGCAATTAAAATCTCCTCCTAGATCCAGAGATTAAAGATCCAAATCTGTAAAAAGTGCAAAGAATGGTCCAAAAAATCCTGGATCACCCGTATTGGGTGCAGAAATCTTGGCAAATACGACTAGTGCAAAATCTAGCTTTTCTGATACTGCAGAAAATGACCGTCAGTGTCCTCTATAAACTTATGTTCAACAAATGAAAGAGTGTTGTCGGGAAAGATTGAATCCCCCCCCCCCCCCACAGATTTAGCTGGGAAAGAGGAATGATATTGCATCCCCCTCCATCGGCCGTAAAAGCGTAAAGTATCACAATTGCGTGTATTAGTTTCTTGTAAAAAATCATTGAGGATTTGAGATTTTTTTAATGTCAGCAACAATCTTGTTTCGCTCTGCGGGATGGTTTAGTGTTTCAGTATTAAAACTCATTGAATTAATCACCCGATGCATTTTAATATTGTTCAACTGTGAGTAATACAATCCAGTGTGGCGACCCATCTTGGAAGCAGGCGAACCGGCGCGGAGATCGGCGCGCACGTCGGCGGGGAGACCGACCCAAAATGACGCTGCACCTTCTTCTTCAACGGCGAGGAGAGAAAGCCCGCGCGCGGGAAGACGTTCGTGACGCACCTCTGACGTCATGTCCGCCCTGCGAGGGCGGGAACTTGAAAGCCAGCGCCGCAAAGTTTTGAATCAACCATTCTGGAGTTCGACCCGCAGACTGCGTGTGATGACTTCTAGCTTGGTGCGTAGCCCGTCGCCTCATTGGTGACCCCGACTGTGCAAACGGAATTTGGACCGAAGATGATCTTTTCTTCATCTGTTCACGCAGTTTCGCTGAAACTGCCACCCTTCTGGACGCTGCGACCACGCGTGTGTTTGACCAAGCAGAGGCCCAGTTCCAGATTCGGCAGATATCTTCTGATTCCACGCGTTACTGTTACGTGGTCAGTTCCCTCGACCAGGAGACAGCCGCCCAGGTTGAGGATTTCATACAGTCGCCCCCGGAGGAAAGCAAGTATGCAGCATTCAAAGCGCTGCTCATAAGGACCTTCGGCTTCTCACGGTGCGAGCGGGCTGCCCGCTTGCTGCAGCTGGACGGTTTGGGGGACAGGCCGCCGTCAGCATTAATGAACGATATGCTGTGCCTGGCTGAAGGACACCAGCCCTGCCCCATATATCAGCAGGCGTTCCTTGAATAACTGCCCGAGGACAGACTTCTGTTACTGGCTGACGCGGATTTCAGTGACCTCCGGAAAGTGGCGGCCCGGGCAGAGGTGCTGTGGAAAGCCAAGAGGGAAAGCGGGCGCCCGTCCGTCAGATTACCAAGCCACACGCCCAACGGCAGTCCAGATCAAGCCCGGCAACGGAGCGCACACAACCCAGCGGCAGGAGTGAGAAGGCCAAGGAACAATCGTGTTTCTACCACCAGCGGTGGGGCACAGAAGCCCGCCGGTGTCGACCGCCCTGCGAGTTCCTGGGAACTCCAAGGCCAGCCGCCACTAATGGCTACTGCGGCTGGTCACAAGGACAACCTCGTGTACGTCTGGGACAAAAAGTCCGGACGCAGCTTCTTGGTCGACACCGGAATGAAAATCAACTTCTTACCCCCAACGGGGTACCACACCCGCAATAGGGAGCCGGAACCCACCCTGAGGGCCTCAAACAGCAGCACGATACGGACCTACGGCACCCGCACAGTCCAGCTGCAGGTCGGCGCCAGCCGGTTCACATGGGACTTCACATTGGCCGCCGTGGCCCAACAGCTCCGGGGGGCGGACTTCTTGCGAGCTCACAGCCTTCTGATTGACTTGCAAAGGAAAAGACTTGTACATGCCAAGACCCCCAAGACATTCTCCCTGGGTGAAGTCAAGTTGCCGGCCCCACACCTGGACTCCATCACGCTGTCGGACATTGAATTCACCTGCATCCTGGCGGACATTTTACCGATTCTGGCACCGTAGTTCACGGATGCCACGCCCAGACATGGTGTACAGCACCACATTGAGACCATGGGACAACCCCACCAAGCCCGCGCACGAAGGCTTCTCTCGGACAAGTTCCGCCTGGGGAAGGAGGCCTCCCCCCTGCACATTGTTCCCAAAGCAGCTGGGGGCTGGAGACCAAGCGGCTACTACCGCAGGATGAACGAGGCTACAACCCCAGACCGCTACTCCGTGCAGCACATACGGGAATTTGCAGCAAACTTGCACGGGGCGAGCGTCTTTTCCAAAGTGGACCTCGTCCGGGGATACCATAAAATCCCGGTACACCCTGAAGACATCCCCAAGACAACACTCATCACCCTGCTCGGCCTGTTCGAGTTCCTCCGAATGCCGTTCGGCCTGAAGAATGCCGCACAGACGTTCCAGAAGGCAAATGGATGCGGTGGGACGCGACCTGGACTTCGTGTTCATATGTTTGGACGACATCCTCATATCCAGCATTAATCGTCAGGAGCATCTGTCCCACCTCCACCAGCTCTACTCCCGCCTGAGTGATTTTGGCCTCACGATCAACCAGGCCAAATACCAGTTCGGACTCGACTCCATCGAATTCCTGGGCCACAGGATTACCAAAGACGGGGCAACACTCCTGCCCTCCAAAGTAGACGCGATCCGCAACTTCGTCCGGCCCAACACCGTCAAAGGCCTGCAGGAGTTTGTTGGTATGGTCAACTTCTACCACCGTTTCCTCCCCTCAACAGCCCGTATCATGCGCCCTTTATTCACCCTGATGTCGGGTAAAGGCAAGGACATTACTTGGGACGAGGAGTCCGTGGCCGCTTTCATTCAAGCCAAAGAAGCCTTGGCAGACGCCGCGATGCTGGTGCACCCCAGAACGGACGTTCCAACCACCCTCACAGTGGCCGCATCCAACACGGCAGTCGGTCGGGTGCTGCAGCAGCTCATGGAGGGGCGCTGGCAACCCCTGGCGTTTTTCAGCAGGCACTTTCGGCAACCCGATCAAGTACAGTGTTTTTGACAGGGAGCTGTTGGCACACTACCTGGCAATCCGACATTTCAGGTACTTCTTAGAGGACAGGCTGTTTTCAGACAACAAACCGTTGACCTTGGTGTTCACGAAGGTGTCCGATCCCTGGTTGGCCCGCTAGCAGCGACATCTCTCCTATATCTCGGAGTACACGATGGACATCCAGCATGTCTCGGTGAAGGACAACGTCGTGGCGGACGCAATCTCCAGACCATCTATCCAGGCTCTGTTCCAGGGGGTGAACTATTGCAGCACTGGCGGAGGCGCAGCAGGCAGACAACGAGTTGCCCAGCTACAGGACTGCAGTCTCGGGTTTGCAGCTGCAGGACTTCCTAGTAGGCCCAGGTGGGAGGACCCTCCTGTGTGACGTGGCTACCGGCCAACCTTGCCCCCATCGTCCCAGCAGCCAGGCGGCGGCGAGGTTTCGACTCCATACACGGTTTGGCTCACCCATCCAGCAGGACAACTGTCCGGATGGTCTCCAGTAGGTTCGTGTGTCACGGCCTTTGCAGACAGGTCAGTGAATGGGCCAAAACTTGCGGGCAGTGTCAAGCAGCCAAGGTGCAGCGGCACACTAAAGCTCCGCCGCAGTAGTTCGAACCAACCCACCGGAGGTTCGACCAAATTAATGAGGATATCGTGGGGCCCCTGCCAGTGTCGAGAGGAGGGCGGTACCTCCTGCTATTATAGACCGGTTCACGAGATGGCCAGAGGCGGCCCCGCTCACTGACACTTCCGCCGATTCCTGCGCCCGAGCGCTGATCGCAACCTGGGTATCACGGTTCGGGGTACCGACCCACATTACCTTCGTCAGAGGCGTCCAGTTCACCTCCAGCCTGTGGTCGGCCGCGGCCAGCCTGTTGGGAACACGGTTACACAACACAACTGCCTACCACCCACAGTCGAATGGACTGATGGAACGTTTCCACGGTCACTTGGTCGGCTCTCATGGCCCGCCTGAAAGGGCCTAACTGGGTGGATGAGCTCCCCTGGGTCCTGCTCGGAATCCGCACAGCAGCCAAAGAGAACCTGCACACCTCGTCGGCCGAGCTGGTGTACGGTGCACCCCTGGTCGTCCCAGGAGAGTTCATACCAGCCCCAACGGGGCAAGAGGAAGCATCCGCGGCTGTTATGGACAGACTACGCGAGATTCTCGGCAACCTGGCCCCCGTACCGACTTCACAGCACGGACAGGTCCCGACCTGCGTACACAAAGACCTGCACAACTGTAAGTTTGTATTTGTACGGAGGGGCGCACACCGGGCACCGCTACAGCTGCCGTACGAGGGGCCGTTCAAGGTGCTCAGGAACAACGGTCCACCTACGTTCTAGACATTGGGGGGAAAGAGGAGGTTTTCACGGTGGCCCGACTCAAACCTGCCCATGTGGACGGCACAGCCGGTCACGGTTCAGGCTCCGCGGCGCAGAGGCAGACCGCCCAAACAGCCACTGACCCAGGTTTTCGACTTTGGGGGTTGATCGCCGGTTCTGTGGGGAGGGGGGAGTTGTTATCTGGAGACCCACCTTCGACGCAGGCGAACCGGCTCGGAAGTCGGAGCGCGCGTCCGCAGACAGGCCTCCGCAAAATTGCGCTGAACCTTCTTCACCAGCGAAAGCCCGCGCGCGGGGTGAGGATCTGTTGCCGCACCTCTGACGTCATCGCCGCGCGTCGAGCGCGGGAACTTAACTGCATAAAAGCCAGTGCGGCAGGATCCGAATAAACCAGTCTAAACACTGGCATCTGTCCGATAATGTGGACAATTTCTCAAGTAAATCCATCTTGCAAATAGCATGCAACTTAACCCCACGAACTGAAGCCAATCACAGTCTCCGTTCTGGTGGAAGGTGTCTTTGATAGTGTCGTCAATAATAAGTTGTTCATCGTCCCCAGTTTCAATTTTTCCGGAATCAGTCGTCTCCACGCCTTACCACAGCCGCGTTCCAAACATGGTCCATAAAGCTGCCTTCCACGTGTGACGTGATACTAACCGCCTCTGACATGGATAAACGTGAGCCCCTGGGGTAAAACTGAGGTCAGTGTGTGTCCAGGAGAAAGAACTCCAGTGGGCGGAGTCATACCCCGCTCAAAGGAAGACCTCCTCATCCCTATGCACAAGTATTCTCCCAATAAACAAAGAACATGGAGCAGTTCAGCACAGTAACAGACCCTTCTGCCGAAGGTGTTCTGCCGAAATAATTAAACAAGTAGTTAAATGCTTAAAAATGGACTAATCCCTTCTGCCTGCACAATGTCCATATCCGTCCATCCGCTGCACATGTGTGTGTCAATCGTCGCACGCCTTAAACGCCTCTCTCGTATTTGCCTCAACTGGCACTCCTAGCAGCGCATCCCCAGTATCCACCTCTCTCTCTGATAAAAGTTAGTCCCGCATATCTCCTTCGGTCTGACACCCTCTCACCTTAAATGCATACCCTCTAGTATTTGACATTTCCAACCTGGGAAAAAAAGATATAATCTGTCTGCTCTCATAACCTTATAAACCTCTATCAGCTCTCTCTTCAGCCTATATCACTCCAGAGAGAGCAACCCAAGTTTGCCTAACCTCTTATCACACATGCCCTCCAATCCAGACAGCATCCTGGTAAACCTCTTCTGCACCCTATCCAAAGCCTTCACATCCTTACATTAATGGGCGTCCAGAATTCAATTCATTTACGGCCTAGAATTTCATAAAACTGCAATATAACTTACGGATTTTTGAACTCTATGTCTCGACTAATAAAGACAACCATGCCATATGCCTTCTTTACCTCCCTATCAACCCATTAAGCCACTTTCAGGGCGCTATAGACTTGGACCTCGAGATCCCTTGGTACATCAACAATGCTAAAGGTATTGTCATTAACAGTGCACTGTCCCATTTCATGTGATCTCCCAAAGTGAAACACTTCACGTTTGGGGGATTAACCTCCATTTGCCATTTCTCCGCCCATATCGGCAACTGATCTATATCCCGCTGTATCCTTTGTCAATCTCCTACATCATCCACGACAAGGCCAATCTTTGTATCGTCTGCCAACTTACTCACCCACCTCTCTGTATTTCATCACAAACAGCCGAGGTCCCGGTACTGATCCCTGCGGAACAACACTAGTCACCGACCTAGAATAAATCCCGTCAACCACTACACGGACAAGCCAATTCCGAATCCTAACGGGGATCCCATGCACCAAACATACTCACCGAGTATATTCGAATAGCTGGGTGCCAATCACGCTGTTCCACACAAGCTGCAGCTTCCCCGTCCGAGAAAGAACCAATTGTTCCCAATTGCTTTCTGTCCGATAAGGAATTCTAAATGCATATCAGTATATAACCCTAGTGCCGTGTGCTCTCATCCTGTTGACAAACGTGTGACATTTTCAAAAAGCCTTCTGAAAATCCAAAGTCACCAGACCAACCAATTCCCCTTTATTCTGTTCGTCATATCCTCAAAGAACGGGAAGCTGCTTGTCTCTTCTTCCGTGAAGAAATACACAATGTGAATGATTAATTCCTCTGCTATGTTCTTACAGAGAAATATAATCTTCTCATTATCTGCCTGTTTATCAGAATGTTCGGGGAATCCAGACGCAGTTTGGGGAAGGAGGTTGCAATGAAGAGAGACAAAATAATTTCGTTCAGCAACAAACAACACGTTGGAATCAGCGGGTCGAGCTGTACTTGTGGGAGGTGTGGGGGAACTGTCGACGTTTCAGGTCGAAGCTCTGCATTAGGAGTCCTTGCCCTCGCGTCGATAATTACTTCCCCAACAGATACTGCTCGATCCGCTGAGTTCCTCCAGCAGGTTGTTTCTCCAGATGCCAGTATCTGCATTCACACGTCTCCAAAATAATAGCATTGATACATAACACCAAAATGGGAGAGGAAGGTGAGATTTGCATCTACTTTGGATAAGAGATCATTAACTGACGGGGAAAATAATTTTATCTGTATCCTGATTCCCGACACTCTCCACAGAAATGTCTTCCCAGTTTTCCCACTATCTTCCTTCTCACTGACTCACGGTGGCATTTCTCCAGACTCGAACAGGCACCGGGCAGAATCTCGAACCTTGACCTTTGTGCGTGAAATTTTAACCATTGCAACAGAATACAACAGGAACACATGTCAGCACTGCATACGTTAGTTCAAACCAAAGCTCAGAAGCAGCCATTATTTCAAGGCTAATTGGAAATAATGACCAGAGGTAAATATTAGAAGCTGCGTTATTCTCACCTGAATTCCGCAAGAAGACCCCGTCTCTGTGTACGTGCATTTTCAAGTCATATCCTGCTAAATTCATTCCAATTAATCCGGTGAGGAAGGTTCGATGGATGTGGAAGGTGCAGTTTGTTGTTCTGTGATACTCAAAACTCAGCGTCTGAGTGAAAGCAGTTGTCTGTCCACGGGATGGATTCCAACACTCACACTCCACTGCACGCTGCGCCCTTAGTGCTCAAATCCAACCTGTTCGACAATCCAATGCCATTTCAACTATGAACAAAGTTGGTTTAAAGTTACAGGTAACCCTTTCTGCGACATGAAAGGCATTAACACAGAATCTGAATTTAAAAATAACCTGCAGCTTTACCGCCTGCGGCATTCCTTGCATATGCCCTGCCGTCCGCTTTCATTCCCCAAACATATTTTCTTTCTATTAATATTGGTGACGGGACACTACCTTCCGTGGGTCACTTCAGATTCCCATACCTATGTGAGAGATACGTTCAGCACGAGAACAGTTCAAACGACCTGGGAGGTTCTTTCTGTTTTATATCCTGGGGAATATCATATTAACGTGAATCTGTCAGGCCTCCCTTCGACCACCGAATTTACGTTTGATACTAATCAAACCACTCCGTCACTCTAAACATGAACTGTTGTCGTTAATTGGGGACAACAGTTCGTTCCACCGGTTTTCTTCCATTCGGTTCCGGGTAAGGACGGACTGATTTCTCGCGTGCCGAGCAGAGACCGATAATCGCCCGTCCAACGTGTTCACTCTGCACTGAGCTGAAGATTTCGGTCTCAGCTGATGGGCCCGAAGCTCATTGTCTAGAAAAGAACCAGGGACAGGGAACAGCCCAGTTTTATCATAAGGGAATAGGGCCCAAAGGGATCGGCGGGAAGAAGTCACAAACCCAGTCAGCTAGGCATTCAAATTCCAGTTGGACTGAAATTGTCGCTGAACCAGAATGCGTTAAATCCACGGAGTTAAGGGACCTGCATTATGTCCCGAGCCTGATCTTATAAAGTATCTGTGGGATATGCGGTGAGACCCAGACTGAGGTGAGTATTCAAGTCCACGGCCCGGAATAAAGGTGGATTGCCGCAGTCCTGGTCCCATCCACCCTCACAGAACGGCCCGATCTACGGCCCGGCACAAGTTAGACAGCGGGAAGTGGGGGAGTGAGGCAAATGGAGGAAACACAGACAGGAATATCAGAGGCTGCGTTAACCTTACCTCTCGGTCACAAGTAGCTTTTGTCCAGATTTCCGTGTTGATCTCACAACCAATGGGCGGATGGTCTCTCTTTCATTCAGCGAGTCCCAAGCTGTGAATTTGATCCGCCTCTTGTTCTGGGAGGTTTAAGCACCGCCCTGTGTGTGAACGGCGCTGCGCGGTCCAGGTCGAGTTTCAGCTCAAACATTCTTCACCTGTCCCAGGACATGGAGCACCTCCAGAACCTACCCACTGCTACTGTGAACAAGTATGGTCAAGCACTTTGCAAGGTGTTTAGTAACACCGACACCTCAATAACCAATTCCATTTCAATTAGTGACATTTTGTGCTTCAAGTCACGTTACCCGCTCACCCGCTGTTTCCAGCACTTACTTCCCTTCATTAGTGATGGAATCTTCCTGTAAATTCTTTATTCCAGAAGTCGGGATTTTCCATCAGGATACTCGTTCTGACAAGAGATTTTTCCCTCTGACACATTTATCTGATGTGGTGTCCTCTAATGCAAGCGGCGCTGGTCTCTATAAATGTAAAACACAAAAGAAAATAGTAAATGCTGGAAATATGAAATACATACAGAAAGTACTACAGACTCTTAGCAGTTATGGCAACATCTGTGGAAAGCAAAGCAGTTAACGTTTCAGGGAGAAGACCCTGAATCATAAAGAGATGATTTCAAGTTGCCAGAACTGAAAAGAGAAGATTGTTGCAGCAAAGTCGCTGTTAGGGTGGGGTGGGGGTAGATAGGATGATAGCAATATCTGTGACAGGGTGAGGCCAGGGTTAGCCCGCGGATAAATAGTGAAGTTCCTCCACACGGTGGATTAATTTCGCCAGTTGCAGAGCAGCAATACCAACAACGCAACATAATGTGACGGAGAATGCAGGGCTGTCGGACACGTCCAGCAGGTCCGGCTGTGGATGGTCAGGCAGCATCAATGAAGGCAAAGGTTTCGTCGACGTTGCGGGTCGAGAACCTTCATCAGTTCAACGCCAGGATATATGAACATTCGGAGAGCCATGGCCTAATTAGGGACAGTCAGCATGGCTTTGTGCGTTGAAAATCATGTCTTACTGATTTGATTGAATTGTTTGAAGACGTGACAAAAGGTGATTGACAATGGTGGAGATGTGCATGTTGTCTACATGGATTTTAGGAAGGCGTTTCACAAGGTCCCACACGGGAGGCTCATCCAGAATATTGAGATGCATGAAATCAACAGTGACTTGGCCTTTTCGATTTGGAATTGTCTTGCCTATGGAAGACAGGAAGTAGTGGTCGATCAGACTTATTTTGGATGGCGGTCCGTGACTACTACTGTTCCGCAGGGATCCGCACTGGAACTTCCGATGTTTGTGATGCAAATATAGACCTGTTAAAAGAAAACATTACGTTGGATAAGTCCCCAGGTTCTGGTGGGATATAATCCATGAGATTTCTGAGGCCTTGACCAAGATCTTCATGCCCTCTTTAGCCACAGACGAGGTCTCGGGGAACTGGTGTATAGCTAATGTTATTCCATTATTCAAGACAAGAAATAGGTGTAATCCTGGAAACTGTAGACCGGTGACTCTCACTTCAGGAGTCGTGAAGCGTCTGAAGAGTATTCTTCGGGATAGGATTTATGAGCATTTGGAAAACTATGGCCTAATTAGGGACAGACTGCATGGTTTTGTGCGGGGGAAGTCATGTCTTACTGAATGGATTGAGAAATACTCAGGAGGTGACCAAGGTGATTAATGGAGGTTGAGCTGTGTGTATGTGTTGTCCATATGGATATTAGTGAGGAGTTTCACAAGATCCCTCGTGGGAGGCTAATCCAGAAGGTTAAGTTGCATGGAATCCACGGTGAATTGGCCGTTTCGATTCAGAATTGTCTCGCCCATTGAAGACAGAGTGTAGTCGACGATGGGATTTATTGTGACTGGAGGTCCGTCACTAGTTGTGTTTCTTAGGGTCTGCTGTTTGCGATATATGTGAAACGTGATGGTAACGTGGATAGGCCGGTTAATAAGTTCCCAGACAAAGATTTGTGGTATTGTGGATAGTGCAGCAGATTGCCAAAGGATCTAGCGGGATATAGATCAGTTTCAAATATGGGCGGAGAAATAGTAGATGGAGTTTAATCCGGCCAAATGTGAGGTGTTGCACTTTAGAAGATTAAACTCAAAGGGACAGTATTCACTTCATGGCAGGACCGTTAGCAGTGCTGATGTACAGAGGGAGCTTGGTGTCCAAGTCCATCGCTTCTTGAGAATGACTGCACAAGATGATAGGGTGGTAACTAAGGTAAAGAAGGCATTTTGATGCGTGCCTTTATCAGTCGAGTCATTAAGTTCAATATTTGGGAAGATATTTTGCTGCTTTATAAATCCCTGCTGAGACCACATCTGGCATATTGCATCCTGTTATAAGGAGAATGTGGAGCTTTGGAAAGGGTGCAGAAGAGGTTAGCCAGGATGCTGCCTGGATTCGAGGGCATGTGCCATGACGACAGGTTGGATAAATTGGGTTGTTTTCTCCGGACTGGCGGAGGCTGATGGGAGAATGATAGAAGTTTATGATTATGAGGGCCAGAGATGGAGTCGACAGACGGCTGCTTTATCCTGGAGTCGAAACGTCTAACACGAGAGGTCATGCATTTAAGGTGAGAGGGGGTAAGTTCAGAGAAGAGGTACGGGGCCTGTTTTTTACACAGAGAGTGCAAGGTGCCTAGAATGCGCTGTCAAGGGTGGTAGCGGAGGCAAATACGATAGAGACGTTTAAGAGGCAAGCAAGAGAATGTACAGAGAATGGAGGAATATGGACGTGTAGGCAGAAGTTACTGGTTCAGTAAGCATTTGGTTACTCTTTTAATTAGTTTGGCACAACATCGTGGGCCGAATGGCCTGTTCCTGTGCCGTACTATTTTATGTTCCATGTCTACATTCTG
Organism: Pristis pectinata; assembly: GCF_009764475.1. Classification (NCBI taxonomy): domain Eukaryota; kingdom Metazoa; phylum Chordata; class Chondrichthyes; order Rhinopristiformes; family Pristidae; genus Pristis; species Pristis pectinata. The sequence goes on from NC_067421.1 coordinate 650,853, forward strand.
TTCAAGGTTGAACGAGAATGAACTCCAAAGTCCCACTTGGTTGCCCTTCACTACATGTCCTATCCAAATTCTATGGATTAGATACAATTCAGTACAGCTTTCTTGTGTATCTTTCGCTTTCAGTACCAAACTTCTGAAAATATTAGCGGAAGAAATAGGCGATTTAATTGTGAGCAATATATGTATGTCCAAATCACTAAAATACAGGTGAATCAAGGGTATCGATACCTACCCGACGGAACTTCATTACGGTCAGCTCCCTGAGCAGATATTCTCGTGATCATTTGAGCCCATTTCTTCCTAACGTCCCAACTTCCCTTCAATATCTTAGGATTTTACTTTTCTACGCCGGTCTAGCTGTGCAATTGCTTTATAATTTAATCCCTGGAATTCTGGATGCGAGGGAACCAAGGGATGCAGCTTTTCCGAACCAAATAAGTTAATAGCACATAAAGCTATTCGAAACCATGATGCCCATTTGGGCCATACATTGCCAGGCTAATCCCACCTCTCACGCCTTTGCACATAGCCTTGTCGCTTCTTCTTCCTGCTGCAAGAAATATCGGTTCTGAGTTATTTCATGTTTGAGTTCAAATATGAAAACACTTAAGGTCTCGTCAATGTTTGTAATCGAACGACAGGTAAGAAATTATTATCAGGACAAATGATTCTGTGGAAATGGCGAATTTCTTGAAGCCATGCTATATGTCGAACAGCTCCACAGACGATAAAACTTAACAAAAATAATCTGCACATACTGGAAGCTCAAATAAAAAGACAAAAGTGCTGGAAATAATGAGTGGGTCAGGTTTCGCGTGTGGAAAGAGAAAGAGAGTTAAAGTTTGTACAATTTGACTTTCGTTGATAGAGTTACAAGTGTCAATTCTGACGAAGGGTCTCGGACCTGACATATTAGGGCAGTTTCTCTCTTCAGAGATGTTGCTGAGGGTGTTTTTGTTTCCAGTACATTCTGTGTTTGATGCTCAGTGAACTGCGGTGAATGGCCTGATTATTAAATCTCTCTGATGTCACCTGGTATTTTCTGAGGACTTAACTTTTGTTTCCTTCCCGATAAAGTTCCGGAGAGACCACATTAGTCTGCCCGATTGTCCTCGTTGTGGATGAACAGACCCTGGGGAAATATCACTTCATACACGGTCATAAATCTGGATTTCAGCCTCATCAGCACTTCCCCTCCCACACCCTGCTCCTCACTGCATGTATTGCGTGACACACAACATCATGCCAAGCGAATCAGACTGTTCGATACAAAATTATTAATTATGTTTATGATTATTCGAGTTAAAGTTTCACCAGACCCGCTCTCTGCCTTTCGAAAAACCTCGGACAAAATACCTGACTGGCAGCCAGTTTCCTTCCAGTCCGTGTTCCCAGTTCGATTTTGTTTTTCAATATGCCAACAAGTTATTATCAGACTGTAAACTCGAGAGATCGTGCAGTATACGACATGCACTTATTGGGTAGAACCAACAGAAGGGAGGGTATAATGAAAGCTGAGGAGGAATATAAGTATCTGGAATAATATTTCCAAAGACTGGTTGTTACTTTCTCCGGTTTCCAACTGTGTACCCACCTCAGATGTGTGTTAATCTCGATATAGGCTATCTATATAATTCAAATTGGAATAATTGTCCTTAAATTGGATCGTTGTCGTTGATCAGCAATGTTGCAACACTGCCGAACTATGATCTCACGGAGATAGTCTTCTGTTAATGAGTAAAAGTTTACAGCAAGACACGAATGTTCTTCACCTTCAGTTTCGTGCTCATTTAGTGGAAATACGTCAATTAAATTATTATCCCTGGAACAGGAACTTGTGCTTTCTGATTCATTTATCCGTTGATTTCATCCTTATTTTACCAGTACTTCGTCCTGTTTGAAAGCGGTAGAGGAACGCTGAATATGAGATTCATTGGGCATTCTGTTTGTCAGACCGAAGTTATGGTACATACATCAAAACTATGGATCGTAAATTCGGAAGAGAAGCAGGCGATTCGCCTCCTCGGGCCTGCTCGCCATCTATAACCGATGTGCTTGTAACCGTAACTCCACTTTCCGGCATGTACCCGGTAACAACTGGCCACCTACACCCGCAAACTAGGATCCGACTTACTATTACCAGACCCATATCCCAAGACACTGCTTCTCGTCCCCTTTGAGAAAGGGTTGTAAAGGCTCATGACGCTCAGAGAAACATATATATTCCTCATGGGTCTTCAACATTTGTCTGGATTCTTCCTTATCCCTGTCAAGTTAACTCAGGATTTTATAAGATTCAAACTCTCCCCTTCTGATTTCGCTGGAACCCAGCGGATACAGGAATAGGCTGACAATCATTTACCTATTAGGACACCCGCTCAGTCCAGTAAATACGCTCTGATTTGCAATGAATCAAAACAATCAGAAACATAAAAGGAAACAGAATAGGTCGTGTGTGTCAATCTGTGTGTGTGTGTGTGTGTGTGTGTGTGTTTGTGTGTGTGTGCGCGCGCGTTTCTGTGTGTGTGCGTGTTTGTGTGTGTGTGTTTGTGTGTCTCTGTGTGTTTGTGCCTATGTGCTTGTGTTTGTATGCGTCAGTCCATTTATGTAAGTTTGATTTTTGGGCTCTGGAGGAGGGCTTGGTCACAGGTTTGGGCGAACGCAATAACTTCCAATGGCTTTTATTTTAAAGTCAATTTTAAATGATTACATTTTAAACTATAGGAAATTATTTGATTCATTATACTTGAGTTTGAATATTTGCCTGGCCATTCTCCGTTTCAAATGCGTCTTTCAAAGGTGAAAATAACTTGCGGTCAGTAACAATGTCTGTTAGGCTGAGAGCAGAAATCTGATAACCCGTAGCAGTCTTGCCTTTACCGTCATCAGTGTTCATCTCCGCACATGTACATCTTATGTGATCATTGTCTCGTTTTCTGGATTTAATTAAATTAAATGTGATGAATGCATGGGCGACTCTCCACCAAAGCCTAAAATCTGGCAGCAGTTCAGTCCTTACCCCATCTCATGGACCGTCATGTATACATTCTAGGAATTAAGTTGATAATTTCTTTAAGTCTGTATATATGCCTTGGACGGAACGTTGAACAAAGGAGGAAATATTGACGTATTGAACGAAGAAAATGACACTTAGTTTTAGTCGTTGTTGGGAATCAGAAGCAATATGTAGCCTTGCTAACGTTTCCTCCGTGACGTGACCAAAAATGATAGAGTCTAACGTGGAGCAGGAAAGTGGATCACCGGACAGCTGTCGAACACAAAGGAGAAGCAGACTGAATATAGGGAATAAGAGAAGGGAAAGTCTGGAGATAGGGACAGGCAAAAAGCGGGCACTAGAAAAGACTGACAGCAGGCAAAACAAGAAATTCGAAAACATTCTATTGGTGTCTTAATAGGAATAACATTGTAGGAGAAGAGGTGTGGCCAATCTGAAACCAAAAAAGAAATAGTTACCATTGAGATAGAAGGTATAACTTAAGTGTTATGTCAATGTTTCACATAGAATTTATCTAGGACAGTAAAATCCAGTTATTGTATCACGGAAGGTATGTTTGAAATCCATTTGGGCTAACACCGGTAAAGAGGACGCAATAAAGCGTTGTCTGCACTTGCAGTACAGGTCCAGACTGAATATATTGAAAATTGCTGATAGTATGGAGTGAAGAAATTGCGGAGACGTTGGTTATAAATTCAGGATGCTATCCGGCGGCAGAAAAAGTATTGCAAGGAAACCCGCAAGGATAATCCGAGAACATTGCTGTAACCGCGAATCAGGAATACGAGTGGAGTAGCAATCACCAGGAAAACCTCTATCGTGGCATCATCTTCAAAATTGTAGATAGAGTTAGAGCAGAATCTGGCCACACAGTCGTGAATGTATCGGAAGTAGCGTGGTGACTGAGGACGCAGCTTTGTGGGGCACCAGTGTTGAGAATAATCGCAGACGAGGTGTTGCTTTACCATGACCACAAGGAGTGCCAAAGGTACTAAAACTACTTAGGAATCTGACCCTCCCGCATCTCTGGGGTCTATTTTACAATTGCTTCGAAAACATATAGATGATTCTTCCGAGAAATTCGAACAATTTCAAAAGCAAATTCAACAGATTAATTCTAAGTTGGACTCTATGCAAGAAACTTTACATGATCATGACGAACGGATTAAGTGTCTCTTAAGAATGAAGCGTCTCTCTCGGTTTTGGATGAGAAAATCGATGATTTCGAAAAGCTTTGTAAAAGCAATCTAAATCCAATGAAAAATTAAAACAGAAGATTATTGACTTAGAAAACAGAAGCAGAAGAAACAATCTTCGAATTTTGGGTCTCAAGGAGCTAGTGGAAGGCAACCAATCAACGGAATTCTTTGTAAAACCTTTGGCTCAATTATTTCCTACTATTTTAAAATCTTTTCCTAGGATTGATGGAGCACACAGATCTTCGCTGTTCAAACCTCCTACGGAAGGGAAACCCAGGTCATTCATTACCTCTCTGCATGACTTTCAAATTAAGGACCTTTTAATTCGTGAACCCCGCCGAAGAGGATGATTGACTACCAAGATTAAAAAATCAGAATTATTGAAGATTTCTCACCCGAGGTTATGTTCAGTCATCGGGTTAAATTCAACAAGGTTATGTCGGAGCTTTGCAACCAAGGTTATAAGCATTCCTCCGTTACCCAGCAAAGCTTAGAATTATTATGAAAAATAGCTCATGCGTGGTTTAGCTCGCCTGGAGATGCTCAATGTTTTCTGGAATCTGACGATTGAACAACTCCGTAATTTTCTTCACGAACGTTTATTTCTATACATTTGATAACCCTTTACTAACACTTTGAATGTTTATGTATTTTGATTTTTGATCTTTCTCTGACACGTTATTTGACATATATTCTTTTGCGGTTTCTTAATAATAAACTAAAAAAGGTTCTTATTATTCAATGATTTTGAAACTTTTTTTCAAGTTACTGTTTTGACCATTAATTATATCCGATGATCAGAATGGGTTTTATCAAAAATCGTTATTCCCATTTTAATATTCGTCGTTTACTGAATATTACTTACTCTACTTCTCAGGAAATATCGGAATGTGTGACATCTCTAGGTGATGAGAAGGCCTTTGATCGGGTTAAATGGGTTTACCTATTTAAAACTTCAGAGAAATTTAATTTTGGGCCCGATTTTATTCAATGGATTAAATTATTTTATTTATCTCCCTCTGCCCGTTTGCTTACCAAATTTCAAGTTTCTGAACCTTTTCAACTTCAACGCGGAATGAGACACGGACACCCTTTGAGCCCTTTACTATTTGACCTGGTCTGAGAACCTTTAGTTATTGCTTTTCGTGAAATACAGATATCTCTGGTATCTTTAAGAGAGCTTTTCCCACAAAGTTTCGCTCTACGCTGATGATTTACTGCTTTTAATTTCTAATGCTGAGACCTCGTTACCTTCTATGCTTCCTATAAACGACCTGGTTGAGGAAGTGGAGGCGTGGGTAGTAAGTTTGCGGATGACACGAAGGTTGGGGTGATGTGGATAGTTTGGAGGCCTGTAAGAGCTTACAGAGGGACATAGATAGGATGCAGAGTTGGGCTGAGAAGATCAACCCAAATAAGCGTGAAGTGGTTCATTTTGGTAGGTCAAATATGTTGACGGAATATAGTATTTCCGAGTCCATAGGACGCTCAAAGCGGCTGCACAGGTTGACTCTGTGGTTAAGAAGGCATATGGTGTATTGTCCTTCATCAATCGGGGAACTGAACTTTGGATCCGAGAGGTATTGTTACTGCTACATAGGTCCCTGGTCAGACCCCACTTGGAGTAATCTGCTCAGTTCTGGTCGCCTCACTACAGGAAAGATGTGGAAGCCACAGACAGGGTGCACAGGAGATTTACAAGGATGCTGCCTGGAATGGGGAGCATGCCTTATGAAAGTAGGTTGAGGGAACTCGGCCTTTTCTCCTTGGAGGATCAGTGGGACCTGAAACAGGTGTATAAGATGATGAGAGGTATTGATAGGGTAGATAGTCAGAGGCTTTTCCCCAGGGCTGAATTGGTGGCCGCAAGAGGACATAGGTTTATGGTGATAAGAGAGTAGATATCGAGGAGATGTCGGGGTTTGATACTCAGAGAGTGGTGAGTGCGTGGAGTGGGCTACCGGAAAAGGTGGTGGAGGCGGATACGATATGGTCTTTCAAGAGGCTGTAAGATAGGTATATGGAGCTGAGTAAAATAGAGGGCTTTGTTTAAGCCTAGTAATTTCTCGGGTAGGGACATATTCGGCACAGCTTTGTGGGCCGAAGGGCCTGAATTGTTCTGTAGTTTTTCTATGTGCATTTTATCTATGTTTCTCTACTTACCCGTTTTAGCCAATTTTCAGGATATAAAGTGAATTTACACAGGAGTGAACTTTTCCCTTTGAATAATCTGATGTTATTCGATACTAACCTTCCTTTTAAAATTGTAAGAAATCATTTCACCTGTTTGGGTGTGACAATTATTTAAAATTGTAAACATTTATTTAAGAATGCATTCACACTTTATCGAATTATGTGAAAAGGGTCTTATCAAATTGGTCACTCCTCTCTATATCGTTAATTGGCCGCATTAATTCTATTAAAATGAATATTTAACCTAAATTTATGTACCTATTTCAGGCCTTACCTGCTTTTATTCCTGAGACTTTTTTTTTTGTTTCTCTTGATTCAATTATATTTGCTTACATATGTAAAAGTAAACTTCCTGGATTAAATGAAGTTCACTTTCAGAAAGCTAAAAATAATGGATGCTTTGACTTACCCAACTTTAGGTTTTATTAATGGGCAGTCGATATACGAAATCTTAGGTTTTGGTTACATTATACTCAACATAAGGCCTGCAAGTATGGGTTTTCTTTGGAAGCTAATTCTCTGAAAATTGTTCTATTATTTCTTTGCTTGGCTCTTCACTTTCTTTATCTTTAAATAAATTAACTGATAACTTGGTAGTTCAACATGCTCTGAGGATTTTGTTACAATTTGGAAATTATTATGGTTTATTAAGATTTTCTTTGTCCAGTCCCATTTTTGCTGATTGTTTTTTACACCTTCCATGACTGACGTAGTTTTTAAAGAATGGGATAGACTAGGTAGTACTTGTTTTTAGGATCTATATGTTGGAGGAAATTTCGCAATGTTAGAACAATTGTCAATTAAATATAATTTACCAAAAACTCGTTTTTTTCGATATTTGCAAATCAGAGACTTTCTCTGATCTCAAGTACATACATTCCATATAAGTCCTGAAAGGACTTAATAGATACAATTTTTAATTTGAAGCCTTTTTATGATGGTTCAAAATCTAAGATTTATGCTAGGTTATCAGGAACGAATAAGGTGGTGTTCAATTTCTGGATCTAATCTGAACTTCCAGATACTTTGGGGACCTTTTCTGAACTACTTCCAAAGCTATTGATTTGGTGCTTAAAGTACAGAAACTGACAAATACTACTATGTCTTTAGGGCTTTTTTTTTTGTCTTTTTTCTTACCAAAGAACTTCGGTTTGATAGTGGGTTTATTTGTTTAAATAATAAAATTATTCCAATTTATTACTATTAATTAGTTATCATTTCTGTTTATCAATATGGGGTATTGTGATTTCAAGTGTGATTCAATACAATGTCTTTTGTAACATTTTGTCTTTTCTTTTGTTTCATGTACTTCGTATTTTCAATTTGGATTAATAAAAATATTGAAAAAGAAAGAAAGAAAGATCGAGACGCCTTCTTTTCGTTGAACCGGAAATCATTTTGACGTGTAGGTAGACTATTTTCTCTTGTTTGTCCTGTCTGTGCTTTACCAGTGGGAGCTTTCAGTTTCGGATATCCATAGAATCAGAGTCATGTGGGTAGGTGTCCGAGTCATCTGTTCATTGGTATTCTGACGGCACAACTGACGGAGGTATGCAGGGAATTGTCAAAGTTTGGCTCGGGTTAAAGATGGTTTGAGGTCATTTAGACAGGTGGACAGGGCGTCGGCCAAAACAATTCCGCAACCGGGGAGGGAGATGGTTGGTTGAAAGGTTCACACCGTCACTCTCAGTCCGTGTCTGGATTCCTGCAGTATCTTCAGCTGATTCTTTCCATCTGAACTGAACTGATTCTCCCACATCCTGAAAGAGATTGAAAAACGGGCAAGACATAAACAGACTGCAAAGCACTGTCAAAAACACGGACCTGCAGTTAATATTTCAACACCTACAGACAAATATTGTCAATAATCCCGCAGATTCATTGATATTTTATTTACATTGATAAAATAAACAAAATCACTCACATGATTCGCTCCAGACTCTCCCGATTCAGTATGAGGCGGCAGAGAGCGGGGACAGATCGGTCTGTGAAGGAGTTTGACACCAGGTTCAGATCCGTCATGAATGGATTGTACTGAGAGCGGAGGCAAGATCCTCGGTGCAAGAATCAACGAACCCAGGAGTCTGGTGATCATATAGGCACTGGTGCTGGTGATGTTGCACATTTCCCGCTCATGCTGAGTTCGCCATTCACCCTCTGTGGGATCGCGCTGTGCCTTTCAGTGTAATCTTGGGCACAGTTTTCCAAAGAGAGGCGGCTTCCTGTTTTTTTTGGGGGGTGAGGGGTTGGGCCTCAAACTTCCGGCTTCGCTGACGGAAGGCAATTGACACTGGTGAGGCCCCGGGTCCCGGCTCACGGCTGACAATCTGACACTGAACGGGAATGGTGGTTAATCTCCGATATTCAAGCATTCACGATTACTGGAAACACTGATAAATAACATGAAAACACCAACATTAATAATGAGAAATTAAGAAAAAAAACACCCAGATGCTGGAAACAGTGACAGCCGTCTGAGCTGAATGAATTCCAGTGAACGTTTCCACTGACTGTTCTCCCAGCAACCGCTGCAGCCCATTGATCCAAAGTGGCCGCTGGAACAACCCTGTCGCGGTTTCGCGGGCAGAGTTCCCATCCTGCGAGCTGGGGAATGTTACGGACTAGGTGAATGTCCTTTTAAGATACAAAATAGTGGTGTGTGTGTGTGTGTGTGTGTGTGTGTGTGTGTGTGTGTGTGTGTGTGTGTGTGTGTGTGTGTGTTCACGGCGTGCTTACGTCAACAGAAGATAAAGGACGTAATGACGTTGTTGAAGAAGTCGGTCGAAGTCAGTGAGAGAGAGCGAGAGAGAGAGAGCGAGAGAGAGAGAGACAGAAAAGGGAGAGAAAAGGGAGAGAGACACCAGCCTCCTAGTTTCTCTATCGATGGATGAGAAACAATAACTGTGTCTGTCACTACAATCCACGTATGGAAATTGGAAATAATCCGGTGGACTTCACTTTGTTGCTGAACTGTAGAAGGAAACAGGTATTTTTGTGGACGGCCACGATTCGGATGCTTTTCAGGGTGAGGAAGTCACTACCGAGTAAACACTGAGGTGTCGTTTAGTTCCATCGTGGAACATTTGGATTTCGTAATTACTCTCTATGTTCTCTACATCTGCGTCTCATCTTCAGACAACGGTGGTTGTTGAAGAAGCCTTGCTCATGTTTCACCTCTGGCTTGCTGAACTGAACTTTTAAGAACCATTCCTGGACTTGGAGTTTGGGACTTTTCAACACATACAGGACGAGTTTAGTTTTTGGGGGTTAATGTTCAAGGTTAACATTTTTACTTCTAACATTCTAACATTTTACTTTTATTTTTCTTATTATCATAAGTACTGATTAATAAATGGTTTTTAACACTGAATCATGACTCAGTGTGTTTCTTTGTTGCTGGTTCGTAACAGTAATCTGAGGAAGTTGCACTGCCCGTAAATCCCATGGAAACTCACTATGGCAACAGAGTGGCAACTGCCAACACAGGCGGCAGTGCAGAAGTGCTGACGGTGAAAGGCAGCACTATCCCCGGACTTCCGGACGTGTGAAGAAACTCCAGTCAGTGTGGGGAGGGCCTGTCGTCCCGACGAGAAATCTACTTTAGCGGCTAGGTTCACACACGCAGTGGCTGCAAACACAATCTCTCACAGTCTCCACTTACCTCAGTCTCTGTATTCTACACCCTGGATTCCTCAAAGCCGCAGACACCAGTTTCACTCCTGAATCTCCCAGTTTATTGTCACCCAGGTTCAGTTCCGTTAGTGAGCGGTTTGTCCTGAGAGCGGAGGAGAGATCCTCGGCGCAAGAGGCTGTGAGACCGTTAAAATTCAACCAGGAGACAACGAATGTAAAATAAAGTAGCAGTGAAAGATAAAAAGAAGAGTGTACTTGTGAATCACGGTAATCGACACTAAACTGGCCTCAGAGCAAACACGGGGACAGGCCCCTCAGTGACCCGTTTGTATTCAGAATGCAAGCGAGATCCTCAACAGAGAAGATGTGAGATCACAGACTGAGGAGCAGGGAGACGATGAAAGAATCAGGTCAGTGCAATCCCGGTGTTTACTGATCCCACTCTCACGGAGACGAAAGGAGCTGCCCCGGCTTTATTGCGGCAACAATTATTCGTTACCAGTTTGAATAACAAGGCTGATAGATGACCTTGTAGAGGTTTATAAAATCATGTGGGGCACAGATAAGTAGAATGGTCACCGTCATTATCCCAGCGTAGGGCTGTCTAAAACTGGAAGTAATAGTTTCAGGTGAGAGGGGAAATATTTAAAAGGGACTTGAAGGGCAAAGTTTTCACACAGAGGGCGTAGTATTCGGAATGAGCTGGTAGAGGCGGGTACAATTATCACATTTGAAAGATATTTGCATGGCAGATACATGGACTGGAAAGGTTCGGGGGACATTGACCAAACACAGGTAACTGGGACTCCCTCATTAGGCAATTTGGTCTGCACGGACAAATGGGGCCGAAGGTCCTGTTTCCGTGCTGCGTAACCTTTCGACTTTATATTCTTATAATGTTCAGCAGAAGGACATCCAGGAATTATAACTATCGCCAAACCATCTGCTGTGAAAATACTCCGATCTCTTCTGAGCGACAGGCATAAACTCATGGAAGAGAACCGCACACTTTAATATGGAGATAGAGTGTGCTTCATTTATATCGGGGATTGGTGAGGCAACATCCGGAGAACTGTGATTTCCATGGGTCTCTTTATTTAAGGAAGAATTCTAATTTGTGAGAAGCAGTTCAGAGAAGGGTGATCAACGGTTACCTGGACTACGCGAGTTGTGTTGGAGGGAACATAAGAGGTTGGATTGTTTCCACTGCAGCTTATAAACGTGCAGTGGGACATGTCTGAAACATACATGATGCAGATAGTTCCTGACAGGGTGTTCTTGGAGAGAATTTCCTGTTGTGGCAGAATCTAGGATTATGAGCCACAGTGCACAAACGAATGGGTCGCACTTTTAAAATGGAATCGAGGTGATTTTAGTGGACTCTCACAGAGCCGTGAGTCCCTGGAACCCGATCCTTCAATGGGTTGCGCAATGTAGAGTTTGACTGTGCATAAAGTAGTTGTAGACAAGCTCTTGATGCGCAGGAATGAAAGATTACCTGTGCGAAAACGGAACGCGGAACTGAGGTGCCAGTCACATCCCCCATGGTCTTGGTAAATGGCGGAACAAGCTCGAGTGGTTGAGTGGCCTACTGTTGCTCCTAAATCTTGTGTTCCTACCAATGTTAGTAAGTAAGTTGCCCAATAGCACGCACACCAGACGGCTGAGCTTTGGTGATTCGGTTAGCCACCTTTGCTGCCCTTGAGTTTTCACGTTGAATTCCCGAGAATTGCCGAACTCGTGGAACTCCAGGCTGATCCTGCGCCCTCCCCCATAGCAGCCCTACCAATACTGAGTTCCTCGTGTTACTGCAGAGTCAACCCTTTACAAGTCCCGATCCACAACAACGGAACTCCTCTTACAGTCCAGACATTCCGTGTTCCTGGAAGCTCTGAGTCTGTTCATCAGCTGCGTGAACTCTGTCTCCCGACCCAGTGAATACACTGACAGAACGGCTTCGGCAAAACACCCATCCTGGAACTAAATTAAATTCCCACAAAATATAATCTCTCAGAAACTTAGCCTGAACACTCTTGATTTGGTGTGTGTTTGGTTTTACTTTTCTCTGCTGGACTGCTAGTTTGGCCCAAGTGTTCAGTCATTTTCCATTATATCCACGTTCCCAACTGATTAAAGCAGCTCTGATCTCCTTTGACTGGATACCCTTAGAGCCACGTCGAAGGGCGAGAGTCCATTTACCCACGCTCCCCAGACCTACGCTGCAACATGTGTCACACTGGCTGCGCTATGAATGTTTTAGTCTTCCGTGGAGGTGGTGATCTGACAGGCCGGATCAGAGGTGATGGCGAACTCTCCGGGTTCTGCAGAGGCGCGGGCATTCGCAGGACATGAATTGAAAGATAGGCCCCATCTCTTGCATTCTGATACTTACCCGAATTTCAGTATTTCACAGTCCGGTTTCCTCAAAGCCGCAGAAAGCAGCTTCACTCCAGAATCTCCCAGTTTGTTAAAACTCAGGTCCAGCTCCGTTAATGAGCGATTTGCACTGAGAGCGGAAGCGAGATCGTCGGCACAGGAAGCCGTGAGACCGTTCTTGTCCAGGCTGGGGATCAGACACAGTAAAGGTAACTGACTAAAATAAATATGGGATGGAGCATATACCCACTGATTATAATAACTATATTCTAGTTCATATTAATGCTGAATGTCCGACAATCGGTCAATGTAAACGCAACCTCTCACAGTCTGGTACTTACCCTAGTCTCAGTATTTTACACTCCGGGTCCCTCAGTGCCGCAGACACCAGTTTCACTCCTGAGTCTCCCAGGTCATTATCACCCAGTCTGAACACAAATAGGCAGAATGAGAAATAGAATGAATCAAAACAGGGTCTGATATCATTTTGCTGACTCGTATATTTCAGAAAAACTCTCTGAACATTTCAGCATCACCACATTTGTCTGTTACTGATATTTTCTTAAACCGTTGTGGAAGTCTCTCGCCTCGATGAATCAAAGAAGTCAAATTGCCCCACTTATTCTCCTGTAACCTGTTCTCTCTCGCTTATCCATGAGCACCAGAAAGTTCGCCGGACACCTACCCACACGGACAGTTTATATTCATAAATGGACCTACCAACCAGCACGTCACGGGGATAAGGCACAATCTCCACTCTGACACCACAGAGGTCAGGTTGGAACGCAGGTCGCTGGAGCTGTGCGCTGCCATTGACACTGACAATGATTCTCACTGTGCAGATCCAGGCAGTTCACAGAAAGTCAGGAATCCGGTGTGAAGAGTTAAACGATCATCATGCAGTCACTTTCGTGGTGATTAGAGGTATCTCGCCGGAGCTCAGTGACCGCCTTTCACATTGAGGAAAGATGTGTTCTTACACAGCACATTTTGTGGGGATGGGATAAGTTCCCAAGGACAAACCCTCGTGTTATCATTGCACGTTCTTCACACTCTTCACTTTCGATCATATCTCTGGGGTGTTACATAGTGAACCCGCGCAACGGCTACTGTCGGGACCCGTTGTAAGTTTATGGGACAGATAATTCAGTCTGCCCGCGTACAAGTTGTCATCGTCCCTGAGATTCAATACTTTGCCGTTTGCTTCTGATATTGCTGGTATAAATTATCCAACATTTGGAGGGGGGGGGGGTGGTGGTGTGGACGGTGGGTTTTACAAGTTCATTTCCCGAGCCTGTGATTACACACAGGAAGGATTACAGTAAAGTTACGGGCTCATTGCTGCATCAGTCCCTGTTGTGTGGGAGACCGCATGACTGGTCAGTGTGTGTCAGTCCTCCCGGAAATAAAAAACACCATCCAGCTAGATGGCAGCAATTCGCAATGTCACTGAATGTTGGTCTGTATTATGAGCGTGGGATCTGACTCCACGACCATCTGAGCTAGAGGAGGGAGAGCTGACGGTGGGTGAAGGAACGGTCAGTGGTTTGGAGAGTATGAAGGACTGTGTCATTACTGAGTTAAGATGGCGTTCGACCCACTCCTGGCAAAGCTCAGCTCGCCCACTGACAGCTGACTGCCGGAGCTGTGCTCTGCCCTTTATTACGGAGTGATTGGAGTTTCTGCTCCCTATCCTGCTCACATTGACGCTCAGTGAGTGGCATCCCCTACCTCAGGAAAAAGGCGGGCTAATCCGGCACAATGATGGCTGCAGAAAATGTCGGCCTGGCCGAGAGGCACTCATCAAGGGACAGGTCGCAGGTAGCATATTTCTGACTTATTAAAACGGAATCAATGGCTATTATTTCGCGATCTGATTGAGGAAGGCTCCAACATACTTTCATTCAGACCTCTTTTAGCCCCACCCATATCATTGGAGACTTTCTCACCAATCGCTTTGTATACAAACTGATTTTCAACACTTTTAATTGAACAGTTACTTTCGTTTCCTTTCAAAGCAGCACAAATTTACTACTGGACTAATTTAATATTTAAAGTTAGAGGGCTTACTCAATTTCCTGGCACTTAATCAGTCCGTGTCCCAGTCGCTGGAGTCCTTCACACTGAATGCAGCAGCCACGCAGATTCAGACATTTTATCGTCTCACAGAGTCCAATGACATGAGCCAGGACCGCGCAGTCAATTGGAGTTAGTCGCAATGTTCTAAAGAAAGAGTTTCCACTGACCCCAGTGTGGCCCGAGCCAGTCCACGGTTCTGAGACTCAAACAGGTAGTGCAATGTGTTCAGGAGGATCCTTTTGCCAGTTTCACTTCCTGAGTTTCCAATTTGGCGTTTGATCTTTTCTTAACCCAGTCAATAACTTGGCAGGTTGTTTGATGAGAAAATGTACCCAGAAATTCCTCCAGCCCCCGAGCTGACCCTGGGAAGGAGAGACCAGCAACAAAACGGAGAAACACTTCAAACCGCCCATCCGTTGTGCTGTGGGCTTCAGTGAGGAGCTTCAGTATGTCTCCGGGATCTGGAGTGAGGAATTGTGCGAGTGCGGCTACAAACTCTTGGATGGTGAGGTGTGGGAATGTGTACACCACGCTCTGGGCAGAATCCTCTCTCTCCAAAAGTTCCATCAGGAACCCGGACAGGAACTGGGAAGGCTGCAGATTGTACTTGATCAAATCTCCATCTGTGAACACAATCTTCTTCTCGGACACTCCTGTGAAGGCCATCTGACCAACCCTCAATAACACATCACGGGGGCTTTCAATCTCACGGCCGTGGTTCTTCAGGATGTTGTAAATATAGTAGGAGTATAGTTGGGTGATGGTCTTGGGAACTTGCTGCGGGTTCTTGTGTCTTTGTGTGAAGAAGGGGCCCAGTGCCAGACCGAGGATCCAGCAGTAGGAGGGGTTGTAGCTCATGGTGTACAGGATCTCGTTCTCCTCCACGTGTTTGAAAACAGCTGCTGCCACCGTCTGATCCTCAAAATACCTGTTGAAATATTCCTTCCGTTCCTCACCAAAAAATCCCAGGATTTCAGCCCAGACACTGATCTCCGCCTTTTCCAATAGATGTAACGCAGTGGGGCGGGTGGTCACCAACACTGAACACCCTGGGAGCAGCTTGTGCTGGATTAAGCTGTACACAATGTCAGACACTTCACACCACCACTCGGGATCTGGGCACATGTGCTGAGGTTCTGTGTCTCTCCGATTGTCAGAAAAGTCGATGTTGTGCTTGAATTCATCCAAACCATCGAATATAAACATCAACCGTTCTGGGTTCTTCCAGAGCTCGCCAATAACACTCGCAAAATGTGGATATTGATATAGGATCAATTCCCTCAGATTTATTCTGCAGTTAATGGAGTTTAAATCTCGAAACTTGAAACTGAAGACAAATTGGAAGTGTGGGTATATTTCCCCGTGGCCCAGTCATAAACAATCTTTTGCACCATTGTTGTTTTCCCGATCCCGGGGACTCCGGCCACTGCTGCAGAACGCCCAGATTTGGATGTACTGCGGGAAAAGCTGCTCTGGAATAATTGATCAGTCCGGATTTTTTCCAATTCTCGTTGGAGATTTTTCTCCCTCCATTCTTCATGGTCTCGTCCTTTGTCAGCAGTTCATGTTCCACAAGTCTCCGATCTCGAATGGTAGAAATAACAGTGAGCTCAGCGTATCGATCAACCAGCTGGAAAACTTTCACCTTCTCCTTCATCAGGATCGTGTTGACATTCAGTTTTTCGGTTTGTTCTCGAAGTATTTCCTTATGTTTCTTGACAACAGCTTCAATTAAATTCGTATAAACGGCTCTTTGTTAATCAAATTTCACGCTGCCCATCATTTCATTCGTCTCTACCTGTCCCATTTTATGTATTTCAATCTTTACCGCCTCCACTGTTACCGGTGGGCCTGCCCATTCCAGTACACGCAGAGAACAGAAAGTCTTTCAGTGTCCTCCCACGTCCTTCTGTCTGCCAATCCTGCCCACAGTCAAATTCTCACGATCTATCTTTCCTTAAAAACGGTAGTGACCGCTGATGGCGATCAGCGCATCCTCACCTCGACCAAGCTAATTACCCCAGGCCTTTTCTTCTTCCTCACCCATGGGACTTACCGCACCCTGACACACTCCCCGCTCACTTATTTCAAGGATGGTTTGTTTTCGCAACTTCTATCGCTCACCGGTGTGATTTTAGCTTCTGCGCACTATCGTCAGTACTTGATACCCTATTGCGCCATGCTTGTCTCCTGGTAGATATCCCGGGACTATTGTGATATGCCTGTCATTGTTTGCTCTGCAGGGCGGATAAGGATGGAACGGAATTAACTTGCTGTTAATTGATTTGGAATTGAAACTAGCATGTCACCCCCCCCCGGCTATATAATGGGATTTTATTTGTTCCTGACGGCCACATCTTCCATAGTCATCTGAGCACTGGTCAATGGAACTGCTGCTCTTCAGGTACCGAGGGGATTTAGAAACATGACTTACAGTGTTAGTTTCTTATGTCGTGGTAAGTGAGTGATATGTCATTTATAGGGCTGGCGAATTTACCCAAATGCTCCCACTTGGCCTTTCATCGCTCTGAGAGTAACGAAGGTGGCCGGAACTGGTGACGCAGCTCTCCGACTCTGCCTCTCTTTCCTCCCGATGACCCTCCCTGAAACGCTCCCAGCTTGGAAGATGTTCCTTCAGCTCCCTCCTATTTGCTTTGTTAGTGGCAACATTTATCTGCTCAGTCTACTGAGGTTTGCCGGAGGCAGCGCAGTAGGTTATAGGTGATACGTAATTGTAAACCTTTGCTGTGGTTGGAAATGGAAGGAACATCCCTTACCTTTAAGTTGATTGGGAATATGCGGCGAACATTGACCGACTTTATTGTCATCATACGGAACAGATCCTGCTTAAAAATTTGTTCCAGTAAATTAAATTTGTGTAACATTGCAGTAAAATACACAGTGTCTGAATCTGATATTGAATTATAATTTTGATATCTCACCCTGTTCCAGTATGTCTTTCAGGATCTTGTCCAGCTTTGGGACCCCATTCCTCATTTTTACAAAGGTTTCCCACATCACTCTCCGGGCCCGGAGCCTTTCTCCATCACTAGGTTGAGGAGGAGTTTGAACTGTCCGCCCGCTCCCCCTTGTCAGCGAGATCAGTGATTGTCTGTGGAGTGTAACAGGAATATAATTGAGGAACGGACTGCCAAATTCACACAGAGAATGAGAAGGACATGACGAGCTCTGTGACGGGATAGAGTGAGCAATCGGAGGGGTGCTGATCCTGTCTCAACACGGTCTGAACATTCAGAGAACAGAGCACAGGGAGGGACATTCACTCTCGTTCCTGTTCCACCAGTCAATGAGATCCCGGAGGATTTATGATTGAACACTATTCCCTTCACCTCGCTCCAAATTAGAAACAAATTGTAAAGCAATTGCTCCCGTATCTTGAGCAGGTCAAACAAAACATAAATAGTGACGTGAAACTAAGAGAGAAATCACTGGGAGGTTTCTGGAGAGAGAGAGAGGGATCGCAGAGAAGCTGCGGAAGTGTTGCCGTGATTAATTTCCTATGTCAGCCGGTGTCCACTTAATTGACAAATGATCTACTGAGTCTCAGCCACATTTCCAGCTATTACACACTGAAGCTTTTTATTCCGTTCAAAGATGAAGAGCATTATTTGAGCACGTACAAATGCTATGTACAAGAGACTCTTGAAATGATACCCGTCACTCTCCTGGGTACTTTAAACTCCCTGTTTCCTTGCTTCACATTCACAATGTTCAGTGTTGTCCAAATGTTTTATAATTATCCATTGTCTTCCTCAACACCTCTTGAGTCCAAGCTCTGACCTTGCCGTCAGGCCTGGCATGCTGGAATGATGCAAACTCCCTCATTCTCCTTCCCACTCACCCGATGTTCCCGTCCACTGAACTGATTCTCGTACGTTAACGCCGAGCTGACTCCGTGAACCCCTCCTTCCATCGCCTGCTCCAGCCTGTCCCGGTAGAAATTCGACAACTGAAACAGCTTGAAGTCATCCCAGTTTGCCAAGAGCTCGGTGAATGCAGAGCTTGTATCTGTGAAGAAAGAAATACAAAACTTGAAACAACATCAGCTTCCTATCTGGCGCAACATTCTCTTTGGTACCGAACGATAAGGTGCTGCCATGCCACCGATAACATGGCTGATGTCCAACACATAATCCTCTGTCCCATCACAGTCAACCCAAGGCCATCTCCCTCAGGTTCGGGTGGAGACTCGGCCTCCGTACTCTCGACAGCAGATCATATCTCTCCACTGTCGACGTACCCAATGTATTTGAGCATGTTATAAATTCAAGGAGGGAGCCGGCAGGGGAGGAGACATTCAGCCCTTCACCTATTGTTATATCAAACCATGACGCTTTCCATATATAGAACATAGAACATAGAACAGTCAACAATACAGGCCCTTCTGCCCACAATGTTGTGCCGGCATTTAAACCTCGCCTAGGACTATAACTCTTTCCTCCCACATATCCCTCTATTTTAAATTCCTCCACATGCTTATCTAGTAATCTCTTGAAGTTGACCAACGTACCTGCCTCGACCACCGCCCCAGGCAGCGCATTCCATGCCCAACCACTGTCTGGTAAACAACCTTCCTCTGATATGTCCCTTGAACTTCCCACCCATTACTTTAAAGCCATTCCCTCTTGTATTGAGCATCGGTGCCCTGGGAAGAGGCGGGCTGTCTACTCTATTCCTCTTAATATTTTATACACCTCTACCACGTCTCATTTCATCCTCCTTCTCTCCAAAGAGTAAAGCCCTAGCTCCCTTAGTCTCTCCTCATAATGCATACTCTCTAAACCAGGCAGTATCCTGGTAAATCTCCTCTGCACCCTTTCCAATGCTTCCACATCCTTCCTATGATGAGGCGACTAGAACTGGACAAAGTATTCTGAGTGTGGTCTAACCAGAGTTTTGTAGAGCTGCATCATTACCTCGCGGCTCTTAAACTCAATCCCTCAACTTATGAAAGCTAACAGCCCATAAGCTTTCATAACTACCCTATCCACCTGTGAGGCAACATTTATGGATCTGTGGATATGGACCCCAGATCCCTCTGCTCCTCCACATTAACTAGAATCCTGCAATGTCTTCTTTCGTTTTTTGAGCCGTCTCCACTTGTTGAATTCCTCTCTTCCTCTCTCCAGAAGGCAGTATCTCCATTCGTGACCTCTTCCCCGCAGAACATTCCGCTTATTCTCACGATAACGGTAACACTGTCACTCTCTTCTTCATAACTAGGTCACACCCACCTCCCCTCATCACCGCACCCTCTGGTTGGCCCTCTGTTTCCCCGACCACTCTGTTTCCCAGGAATCCCTTCTTCCCAGTGGCCGATTTATTGACCAATTAGGGATCTATCAGACAGTTTTGTAGCTCTTTGCCCGTGACCCTGCTGCCCATGTAGATGTCAACTCCTTTTCCTCTCCCTGGTCAGGTCCCTTCCTTATTCTGTCTTTGTTGAGAACCGCAGGCCTGTGCAACGGATCCGAAACTCTGTCAGGATGGTTATGTTTCGAAGAAAGTTGAACAAACCTGTACCCTTCTTTGTTGGTGAGGTCATTGGATCCCCTCCCTTGATGTCACCTTCAGCCATGGTGGTGATGGGTGTTCCCAAATGTCGCTACTTTGTGATAGAACAGAATATTAGCAGGAGGATTTGGCATCATTATGACGAGAAGGGAAACATTCCTTGCCACATGTGATATGCAGTCAGTTTCTTCCATAAGAATTCGGCGCTTTCTCTTCGGCCCTTCCTGTTCCCCAACCCGACTGTCAGTGGGAATCCCTGGTAAGCACCAGGAGACCCCTCAGTGCCTTGCGGAAGGTTTGTGTACGGCACCGCTGTGGTGCTGTCTGAACCCTCCACCCTAGTGCTGATCGCATTCACTGTGTCCTTGTGCCACTGTGAGAGTTAGAGGAACATGAGGCGATTAGGGATAGTGAGAGACGTACGGGGGTGGATGGCGTGGATATTTGGGCAAAATAAGACGGGTAAATGAAGGCTGTGAGGGAGGACGGGATGTCCCGTAATCGGAGGTAGTAAGGATGGGTAGGAGG